>NC_056741.1:422501366-422661366 GCF_019279795.1 Protopterus annectens
GGGGACATTTTATTTTAATATGTGCCTGATAATGTAGGATGAGAAGGAGACATTAACTTCCATAGACGTGCCGGATATACCTTTATTTATTAATTGCTTTAGGTAGAAGGATGTCCTAATGATTGTTGCTGTGCAGGTCAGTTTCTCAATAATATCCGAGCGTGTGATAATGATAAAGGCTTTGGCTAAGTCTAGGTAGGCAATGTGCACCAATTTGCCATCTTCCAGTACTTCACTGGCCTTCTCAAAGAAATTCTCCAGATTCAGTAGGCAGAGCCTATTTAGTTTTTGTCTTTGTTAATTAGGAAATGTCTGACTGGGTAAAACCCATTTTCAGCAGAGGCTGAGGGAGAAAAGCTCCACGTTTAAGTTGCACATAATTCACATTTATAATTGCAAGGTAAAATATCTGTACATGAGTTTATTTATATAATTTTTAAACATTTCTTACATGAATATAGCATTTTAATACAAAAACTAAGAGAGAAATTAACATATATTGGCTAATTGCTGAATACAAAAATAAAATACAATAATAGTAAATGTATTTATAGCATCATGGCTGCAGGGAAAAATCAAACTGGGGTGTATTTAAAGTCAGTAATAATTTACAGATAGACAAACAGTAATGTAGCTTAAAAACTGATAATAAGAGAGACATTAAAGGAGAAATTATGGAAATGACCAAGAGGATAAATGGACAGAGGAGGAATTGTTAGTGGTGGGGTGTGTGATGAAGAGGAAGAGTTTAGGAAATTAGTGCATTATGACCAGGGATGATAAGGTACAAAAGACAGGGAAGCAAAGTGGCTGTAAGAACTGAAGCAAAAAGAAAAGTAATGTGAGTAAAGCTAGCCAGGTGAGCAGGAATAGCACAGGCATCTTTGGCATAGGTGCTGTTTAAGCAAAGTTTTTAAACTATTTAAGTTTTTTAAAAAGTCAAAACTGTTGCACGGAGAAGCAGGACTCTTGAAAAGCAATGTCCATGTATACTCAAGAAGGCTGCCTGTAATGGCACACCATCAACTGTTCTTTAAATTCAAAAGTCAGTTACAAAAAGTCACAACTTGCTATTCAGCACTGTCAGGAACTTCCAATTGCATCAGTTAACTTCACCGAACAATAACTTGTAGACATTCAAATGCACTAATCCAAGCGTTCAGCGAAGTTTAAAGGAAAAGAAAAGTTTATTTAACATCCGGCAAGCGCTTTCAACAAGGTCTTCTTCAGGCCGTTATACAATTTTCAAAAACTTTCACATACATTTATAGAGGATGTGACATAAACAATCTGATGTCATATCCTGTGCAATTTAAAACAGTTAAAATGAAAACATTCACCTAACCATTTAAACACTGTGACATTTAAACACATAGCACTCTTGGTAGGAATAGCAAATATAGCTACTGTTTATAAAAGCATCAAAACGTTTTTGCATCCTAAAACTATTACAAATAAAATATGTTAGAACTTTAAAATTATAAAACATTCTACTAACCATTTAAAGGCTATTGAGTTAAAATACCTAACTTTTAGTTAGGTATGACTTCTTACAAGCAGCATTAGCACATGCGTTGACAAATGCCATAAACTACACTATTATTCGCACGATCATCAACAATTACAGTTCTGTGACTGTTCACACTAAAATACCTTGAAAGACTGAATATTCTTCTAAGCATTCAGGTATCTTGAAGTAGTATAGCTAACATTCCGTTAGGTGTAAAAAATTGTAATATTACCAAGCGCTAAATTCTTGTTACTTATAACACATATAAGACCTACGTGTGTAGGGGTTGGGATGAAAGAGGGGGAGGGAATGTGATACTGATGATGGTGTATGAAACAACTGGTGAAAGGTCAGTCATGCCAGACAAGGGGGTGGAATAGAAAGGGTAAAGGAGTGGGGAGGGAATGATGGGAAGGGCAGGAAAGCAAGGGATGGTAAATGATCCATACACAAATAGGATCAGAAACTAGGGAAAGAAGCGACACAGTGACAGAGACATGCTAGAAAGTATTAAGTTAAGGGTTGGAATATGACTGGAAGACTAGATTCAGCGAATAGGTTTACCTTTGAGTATAGGCTTGATTGATATCCTGTCATTTAAGCCGGGCTCCTATCAGCCCTCAGTCTAATGATCCATCTCACCTCTGTCTGTTCTGTTTTATTATACACATCCCTCTTCTATTACCCGGTTTGTTCAAGTCTATTACTTGAAACACAAAGCTATGTTCCTTGAGGTATTGAGACGTGTTTGGCCAATGCATTGGATAAACATAGCATCTTAATTTTATAGACATGCTCCCTAATTCTCTCTTTAAGTTTTCTATCTGATTTTCCTACGTAAAACGCAGGACAATATACACAGGTGGCCAAATATATAACATGTTCAGAATCACATGTAGCTGGTGATGTAAATGTGAATTCTTGTTTAGTAGTTGGGTGCGTAAATGCATTGGATTCTTTGATATACCTACATTGGTTACATTTATGACATTTCTTTGTTGTATTAATGTTATCACCACTAGGTCCTGCTCTATCTATCCTATTTGGGCCACACAACATCTTATGAAGGTTCATTTCATTTTTATATGTAAATTTACGGGTATCACCCAACATCTTAGAAATGGTTGCATCTGTTAAAAGGATATCCCAGTGTTTCTTATAAATGTACTTAATGCTATTTACATCCTGAGTAAAATGTATGGGAATCCGAACACACTGATTACTATTATCGGGAAAATGTCCAGGGCTCAATGTGTCAGCATGTTGCACAGCAAAGTATGGATGTGCTCTACCTTCCCTTAGACTGTCTATCCCTCTAAAGTTTTCTTCGATTTCATCCTCTGCATATGACCTCTCCAAAAATATAGTCCGTAAGTCGTCTAACTCACCCAGAAATCCTGGATAGTTAGAGTTCAACCTAGATGCTCTCATCACTAGCCGTGTTCATTTTAATTTCCAAAATATTTAATTCCTCCTCTGTACCACCCCAAATCAGAAAGAGGTCATCATCAAATCTGGTGTAAGAGAGGGCATATTTCCTAAATTTATCAAACTGAAAAAGTGATTCATCCTCCCAATCGGCCATAACTAAGTTGGCATAGCTATTGGCACAAGAAGTGCCCATAGCTACGCCATCCTTTTGTATATAAATTTGACCATTAAAAATGAAGATGTTATTCATTAATATTATTTCCATTAGGTTACAAATCACATCAATTCTACTTTCAGAGTAAGTACCTTCCTTCACTAACCGTCTATTAAGCCTCCTGAGTCCATCATGATTTGGTATCACTGTAAAGAGTGACTGGACATCAAATGTTACTAACATTCTATCATGTATGTCATGCTTATTTTGGGTTTCCACCATTTCCTCATATAGTTTAATTAAAAACTGTTTCGTATCCCTTAATATATGCTCATACTTGTTAACTATAGGCCTTAACAAAGATTCCAAGTATAGAGATATGGGCTCGGTAATCCACCCTTTACCTGCAACAATGGGTCTCATTGGTGGAAATTCACCATCTTTGTGTATCTTAGGGATACCTTGAATGATAGGTATAGTAGGATGTTCAACTATAAAGTATTTAAATAATTCCTCATTAATTTTACCTTCCATCAACATAGCATCTAAACTGTTGTACACATTAGATATAATCCTATCAACTGTATTAGTATTAATCTTTTGGTAGAAGCTATTGTCATCTAACATTGAGGTCATCCGTTGTTTGTAGAAATCCATGTCCATCACAACGACTGGACCACCCTTATCAGCAGGCCTTATCATGATTGTCCTATCATTCTTTAGGCTTGTAAGTGCTTTTCTTTGGGTTGGGTTTATGTAGGAAAAACAGATAGAAAACTTAAAGAGAGAATTAGGGAGCATGTCTATAAAATTAAGATGCTATGTTTATCCAATGCATTGGCCAAACACGTCTTGAATACCTCGAAGGAACATAGCTTTGTGTTTCAAGTAATAGACTTGAACAAACCGGGTAATAGAAGAGGGGATGTGTATAATAAAACAGAACAGACAGAGGTGAGATGGATCATTAGACTGCGGGCTGATAGGAGCCCTGGCTTAAATGACAGGATATCAATCAAGCCTATACTCAAAGGTAAACCTATTCGCTGAATCTAGTCTTCCAGTCATATTCCAACCCTTAGCTTAATACTTTCTAGCATGACTCTGTCACTGTGCTTGCCTCTTTCCCTAGTTTCTGATCCTATTTATGTATGGATCATTTACCATCCCTTGCTTTCCTGCCCCTTCCCATCATCCCCCCCCTTCACCCCCCCACTCCCTTTACCCTTTCTATTCCACCCCCTTGTCTGGCATGACTGACCTTTCACCAGTTGTTTCATACACCATCATCAGTATCACATTCCCCCCTCCCCCCCTCTTTCATCCCAACCCCCTCCCCCTACACACGTAGGTCTTATATGTGTTATAAGTAACAAGAATTTAGCGCTTGGTAATATTACAATTTTTACACCTCACGGAATGTTAGGTATACTACTTCAAGATACCTGAATGTTTAGAAGAATATTCAGTCTTTGAAGGTATTTTAGTGTGAACAGTCACAGAACTGTAATTGTTGATGATCGTGCGAATAATAGTGTAGTTTATGGCATTTGTCAACGCATGTGCTAATGCTGCTTGTAAGAAGTCATACCTAACTAAAAGTTAGGTATTTTAACTCAATAGCCTTTAAATGGTTAGTAGAATGTTTTATAATTTTAAAGTTCTAACATATTTTATTTGTAATAGTTTTAGGGATGCAAAAAAGTTTTGATGCTTTTATAAACAGTAGCTATATTTGCTATTCCTACCAAGAGTGCTATGTGTTTAAATGTCACAGTGTTTAAATGGTTAGGTGAATGTTTTCATTTTTAACTGTTTTTAAATTGCACAGGATATGACATCAGATTGTTTATGTCACATCCTCTATAAATGTATGTGAAAGTTTTGGAAAATTGTATAATGGCCTGAAGAAGACCTTGTTGAAAGCGCTTGCCGGATGTTAAATAAACTTTTCTTTTCCTTTAAACTTCGCTGAACGCTTGGATTAGTGCATTTGAATGTCTACAAGTTATTGTTCGTGAAGTTAACTGATGCAATTGGAAGTTCCTGACAGTGCTGAATAGCAAGTTGTGACTTTTTGTAACTGACTTTTGAATTTAAAGAACAGTTGATGGTGTGCCATTACAGGCAGCCTTCTTGAGTATACATGGACATTGCTTTTCAAGAGTCCTGCTTCTCCGTGCAACAGTTTTGACTTTTTGGACTTGGTATTATTTATTTTCTTGTGTGCACGGAGCTTGTTGTGAGTGCTATCTTGTCTTTACATTGTGGTTTTATTTATTTTATACCACTCACACAAGCATGGCAGATAAAAATGTTGAAAGTTCTTCTATAGAACTACCTTATAATCCAGAAGTTGTTATGAAATCCCAAACGTGTCCTGCAGTTAACAATAGCAGGTTTGAGAATGCTGTTAAAGGTGAGAACAATCCATTACTTAATTACAATTTTTCTATTGGTAATGATGAGAATGAAAACATACTACATGATTATCAAGGGCTTGATATAATGTTACAAGAGATGGAAAGTGATTTTATGAGGTTAAAACGTCTCCAATTACAGAGACAACATTTTGAAGCCTGTATAGCATGTAAAATTGTTCCCAGGGGGTTGAGGGTTTTGAAAATGCCCACTACTGGAACAGTATACACAGATTTACTATATTCATGGCAACAGATTAATTTAGAAACTAGCTATAAATATATGGAACTGTTGAATACGTATTTTTGCCCATTGAAAATGCCCTGAGAGATAAAATTAAAGAACAACAAGTGAGTTTACATACATTGTATCCAAAACAAATATTAGACACTAGACTAGACAGGATGTTAGATGGTGTGTTCATATTTGAGAAAAAGTTACTACAACAAAAAAGAGATAAAATTAGGAGGGACACTAACGATTTCAAAAGGGGCAATGTCTTCACCTGGCCTAGAGTGGAGACTTCACTCACAGGGCCAAAGGATGGTAGAGAACAGATGCAAGATAAACTGCACAATACCAGTAGTAACAAGAAAGATGTATTAACAGATATACGGAGTGAAGGAGACCTGAATGTATCAGATATACATAGTAGCAATAGTATAGCTAAAAGAAAAGAAGGTGAACAAGGTCGCATGAAAAACAAAACTATAGTAACATCAGCTTTAATACACCATGATAATAGAAACAATAGTAGTGCATCACCAGTGAGCAATGTACATGATATCTCTGTATTTGAGGAAGCAAATAGATTAATAGATATATGTGAACATATAGAGGAGGGCACTAATAGTACAAGTGGTGATAATATGAATAATAGTTTGACCCCGTGCACCATCACTAATGGGACTCCCAGTAAGAGTAATTGCCCACCCCACCCTTTCCCTATTGCCAGTCAATGGAGAGGAGGGGGAGGGGCGAGAGGATGTTCCATAAGCAGGGGGAGACAGAGAAAGAGGCCAGCAGAACCAACTCAAACTGGACCTACATTAAAGAAGATCTGGCAAGGGAACAAAAATCCCTAGTGTGGAATATATCCACCAGGAAATTGACTGAAGAAGAGCAGTTTGTCTTAGAAAAAGGACTAACTTTTATTCCATCGACCAGAAGCGACATTACTGATAGTGTTATTGACTTGAAACTATTTATTCGTAATTTGCAAATTAAATTAAATTTTTATAATTCTTTGGAAACACAACATCCATTCAGAAAACCTAGTACCTATGTTCCTAATTACCATCCCTCATCGAAGCTTATTCCCAACTTGTTGAACAAGACTTACATAAGAATGATTATGCTAATAGAAGTAAGAGATGGGCTGGTAACTTAAAACCAACCCAAAGAAAAGCACTTACAAGCCTAAAGAATGATAGGACAATCATGATAAGGCCTGCTGATAAGGGTGGTCCAGTCGTTGTGATGGACATGGATTTCTACAAACAATGGATGACCTCAATGTTAGATGACAATAGCTTCTACCAAAAGATTGATACTAATACAGTTGATAGGATTATATCTAATGTGTACAACAGTTTAGATGCTATGTTGAAGGAAGGTAAAATTAATGAGGAATTATTTAAATACTTTATAGTTGAACATCCTACTATACCTATCATTCAAGGTATCCCTAAGATACACAAAGATGGTGAATGTCCACCAATGAGACCCATTGTTGCAGGTAAAGGGTGGATTACCGAGCCCATATCTCTATACTTGGAATCTTTGTTAAGGCCTATAGTTAACAAGTATGAGCATATATTAAGGGATACAAAACAGTTTTTAATTAAACTATATGAGGAAATGGTGGAAACCCAAAATAAGCATGACATACATGATAGATTGTTAGTAACATTTGATGTCCAGTCACTCTTTACAGTGATACCAAATCATGATGGACTCAGGAGGCTTAATAGACGGTTAGTGAAGGAAGGTACTTACTCTGAAGGTAGAATTGAGGTGATTTGTAACCTAATGGAAATAGTATTAATGAATAACATCTTCATTTTTAATGGTCAAATTTATATACAAAAGGATGGCGTAGCTATGGGCACTTCTTGTGCCAATAGCTACGCCAACTTAGTTATGGCCGATTGGGAGGATGAATCACTTTTTCAGTTTGATAAATTTAGGAAATATGCCCTCTGTTACACCAGATTTGTTGATGACCTCTTTCTGATTTGGGGTGGTACAGAGGAGGAATTAAATATTTTGGAAATTAAAATGAACACGGCAAAGAAATTTCTAAAATTCTCTATGACTAAATCGAAAGAAGTTATACCCTACCTAGATGTGTACATAGAAAAGCTTCCTGATGGTTCCCTGAATACAGGGGTGTACAGGAAACAATGCTATAGAAACACCTTACTTCATCACAGCAGTATGCATCCAAGCCATATATTTAGTAATATTATGAGGAGCCAAGTGATGAGAGCATCTAGGTTGAACTCTAACTATCCAGGATTTCTGGGTGAGTTAGACGACTTACGGACTAAATATTTGGAGAGGTCGTATGCAGAGGATGAAATCAAAGAAAACTTTAGAGGGATAGACAGTCTAAGGGAAGGTAGAGCACATCCATACTTTGCTGCGCAACATGCTGACACATTGAGCCCTGGACATTTCCCCGATAATAGTAATCAGTGTGTTCGGATTCCCATACATTTTACTCAGAATGTAAATAGCATTAAGTACATTTATAAGAAACACTGGGATATCCTTTTAACAGATGCAACCATTTCTAAGATGTTAGGTGATACCCCTAAATTTACATATAAAAATAAAATGAACCTTCATAAGATGTTGTGTGGCCCAAATAGGATAGATAGAGCAGGACCTAGTGGTGATAACATTAATACAACAAAGAAATGTCATAAATGTAACCAATGTAGGTATATCAAAGAATCCAATGCATTTACGCACCCAACTACTAAACAAGAATTCACATTTACATCACCAGCTACATGTGATTCTGAACATGTTATATATTTGGCCACTCATGATATTGTCCTGCGTTTTACGTAGGAAAAACAGATAGAAAACTTAAAGAGAGAATTAAGGAGCATGTCTATAAAATTAAGATGCTATGTTTATCCAATGCATTGGCCAAACACGTCTCGAATACCTCGAAGGAACATAGCTTTGTGTTTCAAGTAATAGACTTGAACAAACCGGGTAATAGAAGAGGGGATGTGTATAATAAAACAGAACAGACAGAGGTGAGATGGATCATTAGACTGAGGGCTGATAGGAGCCCCGGCTTAAATGACAGGATATCAATCAAGCCTATACTCAAAGGTAAACCTATTCGCTGAATCTAGTCTTCCAGTCATATTCCAACCCTTAGCTTAATACTTTCTAGCATGACTCTGTCACTGTGCTTGCCTCTTTCCCTAGTTTCTGATCCTATTTGTGTATGGATCATTTACCATCCCTTGCTTTCCTGCCCTTCCCATCATTCCCCTTCCCCCACTCCCTTTACCCTTTCTATTCCACCCCCTTGTCTGGCATGACTGACCTTTCACCAGTTGTTTCATACACCATCATCAGTATCACATTCCCCCCCCCCTCTTTCATCCCAACCCCCCCCTACACACGTAGGTCTTATATGTGTTATAAGTAACAAGAATTTAGCTTGGTAATATTACAATTTTTACACCTAACGGAATGTTAGGTATACTACTTCAAGATACCTGAATGTTTAGAAGAATATTCAGTCTTTCAAGGTATTTTAGTGTGAACAGTCACAGAACTGTAATTGTTGATGATCGTGCGAATAATAGTGTAGTTTATGGCATTTGTCAACGCATGTGCTAATGCTGCTTGTAAGAAGTCATACCTAACTAAAAGTTAGGTATTTTAACTCAATAGCCTTTAAATGGTTAGTAGAATGTTTTATAATTTTAAAGTTCTAACATATTTTATTTGTAATAGTTTTAGGGATGCAAAAAAGTTTTGATGCTTTTATAAACAGTAGCTATATTTGCTATTCCTACCAAGAGTGCTATGTGTTTAAATGTCACAGTGTTTAAATGGTTAGGTGAATGTTTTCATTTTTAACTGTTTTTAAATTGCACAGGATATGACATCAGATTGTTTATGTCACATCCTCTATAAATGTATGTGAAAGTTTTTGGAAAATTGTATAACGGCCTGAAGAAGACCTTGTTGAAAGCGCTTGCCGGATGTTAAATAAACTTTTCTTTTCCTTTAAACTTCGCTGAACGCTTGGATTAGTGCATTTGAATGTCTACAAGTTATTGTTCGGTGAAGTTAACTGATGCAATTGGAAGTTCCTGACAGTGCTGAATAGCAAGTTGTGACTTTTTGTAACTGACTTTTGAATTTAAAGAACAGTTGATGGTGTGCCATTACAGGCAGCCTTCTTGAGTATACATGGACATTGCTTTTCAAGAGTCCTGCTTCTCCGTGCAACAGTTTTGACTTTTTGGACTTGGTATTATTTATTTTCTTGTGTGCACGGAGCTTGTTGTGAGTGCTATCTTGTCTTTACATTGTGGTTTTATTTATTTTATACCACTCACACAAGCATGGCAGATAAAAATGTTGAAAGTTCTTCTATAGAACTACCTTATAATCCAGAAGTTGTTATGAAATCCCAAACGTGTCCTGCAGTTAACAATAGCAGGTTTGAGAATGCTGTTAAAGGTGAGAACAATCCATTACTTAATTACAATTTTTCTATTGGTAATGATGAGAATGAAAACATACTACATGATTATCAAGGGCTTGATATAATGTTACAAGAGATGGAAAGTGATTTTATGAGGTTAAAACGCTCCAATTACAGAGACAACATTTTGAAGCCTGTATAGCACGTAAAATTGTTCCCAGGGGGTTGAGGGTTTTGAAAATGCCCACTACTGGAACAGTATACACAGATTTACTATATTCATGGCAACAGATTAATTTAGAAACTAGCTATAAATATATGGAACTGTTGAATACGTATTTTTTGCCCATTGAAAATGCCCTGAGAGATAAAATTAAAGAACAACAAGTGAGTTTACATACATTGTATCCAAAACAAATATTAGACACTAGACTAGACAGGATGTTAGATGGTGTGTTCATATTTGAGAAAAAGTTACTACAACAAAAAAGAGATAAAATTAGGAGGGACACTAATGATTTCAAAAGGGGCAATGTCTTCACCTGGCCTAGAGTGGAGACTTCACTCACAGGGCCAAAGGATGGTAGAGAACAGATGCAAGATAAACTGCACAATACCAGTAGTAACAAGAAAGATGTATTAACAGATATACGGAGTGAAGGAGACCTGAATGTATCAGATATACATAGTAGCAATAGTATAGCTAAAAGAAAAGAAGGTGAACAAGGTCGCATGAAAAACAAAACTATAGTAACATCAGCTTTAATACACCATGATAATAGAAACAATAGTAGTGCATCACCAGTGAGCAATGTACATGATATCTCTGTATTTGAGGAAGCAAATAGACGAATAGATATATGTGAACATATAGAGGAGGGCACTAATAGTACAAGTGGTGATAATATGAATAATAGTTTGACCCGTGCACCATCACTAATGGGACTCCCAGTAAGAGTAATTGCCCACCCCACCCTTTCCCTATTGCCAGTCAATGGAGAGGAGGGGAAGGGGGGAGAGGACGTTCCATAAGCAGGGGGAGACAGAGAAAGAGGCCAGCAGAACCAACTCAAACTGGACCTACATTAAAGAAGATCTGGCAAGGGAACAAAAATCCCTAGTGTGGAATATATCCACCAGGAAATTGACTGAAGAAGAGCAGTTTGTCTTAGAAAAAGGACTAACTTTTATTCCATCGACCAGAAGCGACATTACTGATAGTGTTATTGACTTGAAACTATTTATTCGTAATTTGCAAATTAAATTAAATTTTATAATTCTTTGGAAACACAACATCCATTCAGAAAACCTAGTACCTATGTTCCTAATTACCATCCCCTCATAGAAGCTTATTCCCAACTTGTTGAACAAGACTTACATAAGAATGATTATGCTAATAGAAGTAAGAGATGGGCTGGTAACTTAAAACCAACCCAAAGAAAAGCACTTACAAGCCTAAAGAATGATAGGACAATCATGATAAGGCCTGCTGATAAGGGTGGTCCAGTCGTTGTGATGGACATGGATTTCTACAAACAACGGATGACCTCAATGTTAGATGACAATAGCTTCTACCAAAAGATTAATACTAATACAGTTGATAGGATTATATCTAATGTGTACAACAGTTTAGATGCTATGTTGAAGGAAGGTAAAATTAATGAGGAATTATTTAAATACTTTATAGTTGAACATCCTACTATACCTATCATTCAAGGTATCCCTAAGATACACAAAGATGGTGAATGTCCACCAATGAGACCCATTGTTGCAGGTAAAGGGTGGATTACCGAGCCCATATCTCTATACTTGGAATCTTTGTTAAGGCCTATAGTTAACAAGTATGAGCATATATTAAGGGATACAAAACAGTTTTTAATTAAACTATATGAGGAAATGGTGGAAACCCAAAATAAGCATGACATACATGATAGATTGTTAGTAACATTTGATGTCCAGTCACTCTTTACAGTGATACCAAATCATGATGGACTCAGGAGGCTTAATAGACGGTTAGTGAAGGAAGGTACTTACTCTGAAGGTAGAAGTGAGGTGATTTGTAACCTAATAGAAATAGTATTAATGAATAATATCTTCATTTTTAATGGTCAAATTTATATACAAAAGGATGGCGTAGCTATGGGCACTTCTTGTGCCAATAGCTACGCCAACTTAGTTATGGCCGATTGGGAGGATGAATCACTTTTTCAGTTTGATAAATTTAGGAAATATGCCCTCTGTTACACCAGATTTGTTGATGACCTCTTTCTGATTTGGGGTGGTACAGAGGAGGAATTAAATATTTTGGAAATTAAAATGAACACGGCTACGAAATTTCTAAAATTCTCTATGACTAAATCGAAAGAAGTTATACCCTACCTAGATGTGTACATAGAAAAGCTTCCTGATGGTTCCCTGAATACAGGGGTGTACAGGAAACAATGCTATAGAAACACCTTACTTCATCGCAGCAGTATGCATCCAAGCCATATATTTAGTAATATTATGAGGAGCCAAGTGATGAGAGCATCTAGGTTGAACTCTAACTATCCAGGATTTCTGGGTGAGTTAGACGACTTACGGACTAAATTTTTGGAGAGGTGGAATGCAGGGGATGAAATCAAAGAAAACTTTAGAGGGATAGACAGTCTAAGGGAAGGTAGAGCACATCCATACTTTGCTGCGCAACATGCTGACACATTGAGCCCTGGACATTTCCCCGATAATAGTAATCAGTGTGTTCGGATTCCCATACATTTTACTCAGGATGTAAATAGCATTAAGTACATTTATAAGAAACACTGGGATATCCTTTTAACAGATGCAACCATTTCTAAGATGTTAGGTGATACCCCTAAATTTACATATAAAAATAAAATGAACCTTCATAAGATGTTGTGTGGCCCAAATAGGATAGATAGAGCAGGACCTAGTGGTGATAACATTAATACAACAAAGAAATGTCATAAATGTAACCAATGTAGGTATATCAAAGAATCCAATGCATTTACGCACCCAACTACTAAACAAGAATTCACATTTACATCACCAGCTACATGTGATTCTGAACATGTTATATATTTGGCCACTCATGATATATTGTCCTGCGTTTTACGAGGAAAAACAGATAGAAAACTTAAAGAGAGAATTAGGGAGCATGTCTATAAAATTAAGATGCTATGTTTATCCAATGCATTGGCCAAACATGTCTCGAATACCTCGAAGGAACATAGCTTTGTGTTTCAAGTAATAGACTTGAACAAACCGGGTAATAGAAGAGGGGATGTGTATAATAAAACAGAACAGACAGAGGTGAGATGGATCATTAGACTGAGGGCTGATAGGAGCCCCGGCTTAAATGACAGGATATCAATCAAGCCTATACTCAAAGGTAAACCTATTCGCTGAATCTAGTCTTCCAGTCATATTCCAACCCTTAGCTTAATACTTTCTAGCATGACTCTGTCACTGTGCTTGCCTCTTTCCCTAGTTTCTGATCCTATTTGTGTATGGATCATTTACCATCCCTTGCTTTCCTGCCCCTTCCCATCATTCCCCCCCCTTCCCCCCCACACTCCCTTTACCCTTTCTATTCCACCCCCTTGTCTGGCATGACTGACCTTTCACCAGTTGTTTCATACACCATCATCAGTATCACATTCCCCCCTCTTTCATCCCAACCCCCCCCTACACACGTAGGTCTTATATGTGTTATAAGTAACAAGAATTTAGCGCTTGGTAATATTACAATTTTTTACACCTAACGGAATGTTAGGTATACTACTTCAAGATACCTGAATGTTTAGAAGAATATTCAGTCTTTCAAGGTATTTTAGTGTGAACAGTCACAGAACTGTAATTGTTGATGATCGTGCGAATAATAGTGTAGTTTATGGCATTTGTCAACGCATGTGCTAATGCTGCTTGTAAGAAGTCATACCTAACTAAAAGTTAGGTATTTTAACTCAATAGCCTTTAAATGGTTAGTAGAATGTTTTATAATTTTAAAGTTCTAACATATTTTATTTGTAATAGTTTTAGGGATGCAAAAAAGTTTTGATGCTTTTATAAACAGTAGCTATATTTGCTATTCCTACCAAGAGTGCTATGTGTTTAAATGTCACAGTGTTTAAATGGTTAGGTGAATGTTTTCATTTTTAACTGTTTTCAATTGCACAGGATATGACATCAGATTGTTTATGTCACATCCTCTATAAATGTATGTGAAAGTTTTTGAAAATTGTATAACGCCTGAAGAAGACCTTGTTGAAAGCGCTTGCCGGATGTTAAATAAACTTTTCTTTTCCTTTAAACTTCGCTGAACGCTTGGATTAGTGCATTTGAATGTCTACAAGTTATTGTTCGGTGAAGTTAACTGATGCAATTGGAAGTTCCTGACAGTGCTGAATAGCAAGTTGTGACTTTTTGTAACTGACTTTTGAATTTAAAGAACAGTTGATGGTGTGCCATTACAGGCAGCCTTCTTGAGTATACATGGACATTGCTTTTCAAGAGTCCTGCTTCTCTGTGCAACAGTTTTGACTTTTTGGACTTGGTATTATTTATTTTCTTGTGTGCACGGAGCTTGTTGTGAGTGCTATCTTGTCTTTACATTGTGGTTTTATTTATTTTATACCACTCACACAAGCATGGCAGATAAAAATGTTGAAAGTTCTTCTATAGAACTACCTTATAATCCGGAAGTTGTTATGAAATCCCAAACGTGTCCTGCAGTTAACAATAGCAGGTTTGAGAATGCTGTTAAAGGTGAGAACAATCCATTACTTAATTACAATTTTTCTATTGGTAATGATGAGAATGAAAACATACTACATGATTATCAAGGGCTTGATATAATGTTACAAGAGATGGAAAGTGATTTTATGAGGTTAAAACGTCTCCAATTACAGAGACAACATTTTGAAGCCTGTATAGCACGTAAAATTGTTCCCAGGGGGTTGAGGGTTTTGAAAATGCCCACTACTGGAACAGTATACACAGATTTACTATATTCATGGCAACAGATTAATTTAGAAACTAGCTATAAATATATGGAACTGTTGAATACGTATTTTTGCCCATTGAAAATGCCCTGAGAGATAAAATTAAAGAACAACAAGTGAGTTTACATACATTGTATCCAAAACAAATATTAGACACTAGACTAGACAGGATGTTAGATGGTGTGTTCATATTTGAGAAAAAGTTACTACAACAAAAAAGAGATAAAATTAGGAGGGACACTAACGATTTCAAAAGGGGCAATGTCTTCACCTGGCCTAGAGTGGAGACTTCACTCACAGGGCCAAAGGATGGTAGAGAACAGATGCAAGATAAACTGCACAATACCAGTAGTAACAAGAAAGATGTATTAACAGATATACGGAGTGAAGGAGACCTGAATGTATCAGATATACATAGTAGCAATAGTATAGCTAAAAGAAAAGAAGGTGAACAAGGTCGCATGAAAAACAAAACTATAGTAACATCAGCTTTAATACACCATGATAATAGAAACAATAGTAGTGCATCACCAGTGAGCAATGTACATGATATCTCTGTATTTGAGGAAGCAAATAGACGAATAGATATATGTGAACATATAGAGGAGGGCACTAATAGTACAAGTGGTGATAATATGAATAATAGTTTGACCCCATGCACCATCACTAATGGGACTCCCAGTAAGAGTAATTGCCCACCCCACCCTTTCCCTATTGCCAGTCAATGGAGAGGAGGGGGAGGGGCGAGAGGACGTTCCATAAGCAGGGGGAGACAGAGAAAGAGGCCAGCAGAACCAACTCAAACTGGACCTACATTAAAGAAGATCTGGCAAGGGAACAAAAATCCCTAGTGTGGAATATATCCACCAGGAAATTGACTGAAGAAGAGCAGTTTGTCTTAGAAAAAGGACTAACTTTTATTCCATCGACCAGAAGCGACATTACTGATAGTGTTATTGACTTGAAACTATTTATTCGTAATTTGCAAATTAAATTAAATTTTTATAATTCTTTGGAAACACAACATCCATTCAGAAAACCTAGTACCTATGTTCCTAATTACCATCCCCTCATAGAAGCTTATTCCCAACTTGTTGAACAAGACTTACATAAGAATGATTATGCTAATAGAAGTAAGAGATGGGCTGGTAACTTAAAACCAACCCAAAGAAAAGCACTTACAAGCCTAAAGAATGATAGGACAATCATGATAAGGCCTGCTGATAAGGGTGGTCCAGTCGTTGTGATGGACATGGATTTCTACAAACAACGGATGACCTCAATGTTAGATGACAATAGCTTCTACCAAAAGATTAATACTAATACAGTTGATAGGATTATATCTAATGTGTACAACAGTTTAGATGCTATGTTGAAGGAAGGTAAAATTAATGAGGAATTATTTAAATACTTTATAGTTGAACATCCTACTATACCTATCATTCAAGGTATCCCTAAGATACACAAAGATGGTGAATGTCCACCAATGAGACCCATTGTTGCAGGTAAAGGGTGGATTACCGAGCCCATATCTCTATACTTGGAATCTTTGTTAAGGCCTATAGTTAACAAGTATGAGCATATATTAAGGGATACGAAACAGTTTTTAATTAAACTATATGAGGAAATGGTGGAAACCCAAAATAAGCATGACATACATGATAGATTGTTAGTAACATTTGATGTCCAGTCACTCTTTACAGTGATACCAAATCATGATGGACTCAGGAGGCTTAATAGACGGTTAGTGAAGGAAGGTACTTACTCTGAAGGTAGAATTGAGGTGATTTGTAACCTAATGGAAATAGTATTAATGAATAATATCTTCATTTTTAATTGTCAAATTTATATACAAAAGGATGGTGTAGCTATGGGCACTTCTTGTGCCAATAGCTACGCCAACTTAGTTATGGCCGATTGGGAGGATGAATCACTTTTTCAGTTTGATAAATTTAGGAAATATGCCCTCTGTTACACCAGATTTGTTGATGACCTCTTTCTGATTTGGGGTGGTACAGAGGAGCAATTAAATATTTTGGAAATTAAAATGAACACGGCTACGAAATTTCTAAAATTCTCTATGACTAAATCGAAAGAAGTTATACCCTACCTAGATGTGTACATAGAAAAGCTTCCTGATGGTTCCCTGAATACAGGGGTGTACAGGAAACAATGCTATAGAAACACCTTACTTCATCGCAGCAGTATGCATCCAAGCCATATATTTAGTAATATTATGAGGAGCCAAGTGATGAGAGCATCTAGGTTGAACTCTAACTATCCAGGATTTCTGGGTGAGTTAGATGACTTACGGACTAAATTTTTGGAGAGGTCGTATGCAGAGGATGAAATCGAAGAAAACTTTAGAGGGATAGACAGTCTAAGGGAAGGTAGAGCACATCCATACTTTGCTGCGCAACATGCTGACACATTGAGCCCTGGACATTTCCCCGATAATAGTAATCAGTGTGTTCGGATTCCCATACATTTTACTCAGGATGTAAATAGCATTAAGTACATTTATAAGAAACACTGGGATATCCTTTTAACAGATGCAACCATTTCTAAGATGTTAGGTGATACCCCTAAATTTACATATAAAAATAAAATGAACCTTCATAAGATGTTGTGTGGCCCAAATAGGATAGATAGAGCAGGACCTAGTGGTGATAACATTAATACAACAAAGAAATGTCATAAATGTAACCAATGTAGGTATATCAAAGAATCCAGTGCATTTACGCACCCAACTACTAAACAAGAATTCACATTTACATCACCAGCTACATGTGATTCTGAACATGTTATATATTTGGCCACCTCATGATATTGTCCTGCGTTTTACGTAGGAAAAACAGATAGAAAACTTAAAGAGAGAATTAGGGAGCATGTCTATAAAATTAAGATGCTATGTTTATCCAATGCATTGGCCAAACATGTCTCGAATACCTCGAAGGAACATAGCTTTGTGTTTCAAGTAATAGACTTGAACAAACCGGGTAATAGAAGAGGGGATGTGTATAATAAAACAGAACAGACAGAGGTGAGATGGATCATTAGACTGCGGGCTGATAGGAGCCCCGGCTTAAATGACAGGATATCAATCAAGCCTATACTCAAAGGTAAACCTATTCGCTGAATCTAGTCTTCCAGTCATATTCCAACCCTTAGCTTAATACTTTCTAGCATGACTCTGTCACTGTGCTTGCCTCTTTCCCTAGTTTATGATCCTATTTGTGTATGGATCATTTACCATCCCTTGCTTTCCTTCCCCATCCCATCATTTCCCCCCTCCCCCACTCCCTATACCCTTTCTGTTCCACCCCCTTGTCTGGCATGACTGACCTTTCACCAGTTGTTTCATACACCATCATCAGTATCACATTCCCCCCCCCCACACACGTAGGTCTTATATGTGTTATAAGTAACAAGAATTTAGCGCTTGGTAATATTACAATTTTTTACACCTAACGGAATGTTAGGTATACTACTTCAAGATACCTGAATGTTTAGAAGAATATTCAGTCTTTCAAGGTATTTTAGTGTGAACAGTCACAGAACTGTAATTGTTGATGATCGTGCGAATAATAGTGTAGTTTATGGCATTTGTCAACGCATGTGCTAATGCTGCTTGTAAGAAGTCATACCTAACTAAAAGATAGGTATTTTAACTCAATAGCGTTTAAATGGTTAGTAGAATGTTTTATAATTTTAAAGTTCTAACATATTTTATTTGTAATAGTTTTAGGGATGCAAAAAAGTTTTGATGCTTTTATAAACAGTAGCTATATTTGCTATTCCTACCAAGAGTGCTATGTGTTTAAATGTCACAGTGTTTAAATGGTTAGGTGAATGTTTTCATTTTTAACTGTTTTTAAATTGCACAGGATATGACATCAGATTGTTTATGTCACATCCTCTATAAATGTATGTGAAAGTTTTTGGAAAATTGTATAACGGCCTGAAGAAGACCTTGTTGAAAGTGCTTGCTGGATGTTAAATAAACTTTTCTTTTCCTTTAAACTTCGCTGAACGCTTGGATTAGTGCATTTGAATGTCTACAAGTTATTGTTCGGTGAAGTTAACTGATGCAATTGGAAGTTCCTGACAGTGCTGAATAGCAAGTTGTGACTTTTTGTAACTGACTTTTGAATTTAAAGAACAGTTGATGGTGTGCCATTACAGGCAGCCTTCTTGAGTATACATGGACATTGCTTTTCAAGAGTCCTGCTTCTCCGTGAAACAGTTTTGACTTTTTGGACTTGGTATTATTTATTTTCTTGTGTGCACGGAGCTTGTTGTGAGTGCTATCTTGTCTTTACATTGTGGTTTTATTTATTTTATACCACTCACACAAGCATGGCAGATAAAAATGTTGAAAGTTCTTCTATAGAACTACCTTATAATCCGGAAGTTGTTATGAAATCCCAAACGTGTCCTGCAGTTAACAATAGAAGGTTTGAGAATGCTGTTAAAGGTGAGAACAATCCATTACTTAATTACAATTTTTCTATTGGTAATGATGAGAATGAAAACATACTACATGATTATCAAGGGCTTGATATAATGTTACAAGAGATGGAAAGTGATTTTATGAGGTTAAAACGTCTCCAATTACAGAGACAACATTTTGAAGCCTGTATAGCACGTAAAATTGTTCCCAGGGGGTTGAGGGTTTTGAAAATGCCCACTACTGGAACAGTATACACAGATTTACTATATTCATGGCAACAGATTAATTTAGAAACTAGCTATAAATATATGGAACTGTTGAATACGTATTTTTTGCCCATTGAAAATGCCCTGAGAGATAAAATTAAAGAACAACAAGTGAGTTTACATACATTGTATCCAAAACAAATATTAGACACTAGACTAGACAGGATGTTAGATGGTGTGTTCATATTTGAGAAAAAGTTACTACAACAAAAAAGAGATAAAATTAGGAGGGACACTAACGTTTTCAAAAGGGGCAATGTCTTCACCTGACCTAGAGTGGAGACTTCACTCACAGGGCCAAAGGATGGTAGAGAACAGATGCAAGATAAACTGCACAATACCAGTAGTAACAAGAAAGATGTATTAACAGATATACGGAGTGAAGGTGACCTGAATGTATCAGATATACATAGTAGCAATAGTATAGCTAAAAGAAAAAAAGGTGAACAAGGTCGCATGAAAAACAAAACTATAGTAACATCAGCTTTAATACACCATGATAATAGAAACAATAGTAGTGCATCACCAGTGAGCAATGTACATGATATCTCTGTATTTGAGGAAGCAAATAGACGAATAGATATATGTGAACATATAGAGGAGGGCACTAATAGTACAAGTGGTGATAATATGAATAATAGTTTGACCCCGTGCACCATCACTAATGGGACTCCCAGTAAGAGTAATTGCCCACCCCACCCTTTCCCTATTGCCAGTCAATGGAGATGAGGGGGAGGGGAGAGGACGTTCCATAAGCAGGGGGAGACAGAGAAAGAGGCCAGCAGAACCAACTCAAACTGGACCTACATTAAAGAAGATCTGGCAAGGGAACAAAAATCCCTAGTGTGGAATATATCCACCAGGAAATTGACTGAAAAAGAGCAGTTTGTCTTAGAAAGAGGACTAACTTTTATTCCATCGACCAGAAGCGACATTACTGATAGTGTTATTGACTTGAAACTATTTATTCGTAATTTGCAAATTAAATTAAATTTTTATAATTCTTTGGAAACACAACATCCATTCAGAAAACCTAGTACCTATGTTCCTAATTACCATCCCCTCATAGAAGCTTATTCCCAACTTGTTGAACAAGACTTACATAAGAATGATTATGCTAATAGAAGTAAGAGATGGGCTGGTAACTTAAAACCAACCCAAAGAAAAGCACTTACAAGCCTAAAGAATGATAGGACAATCATGATAAGGCCTGCTGATAAGGGTGGTCCAGTCGTTGTGATGGACATGGATTTCTACAAACAACGGATGACCTCAATGTTAGATGACAATAGCTTCTACCAAAAGATTAATACTAATACAGTTGATAGGATTATATCTAATGTGTACAACAGTTTAGATGCTATGTTGAAGGAAGGTAAAATTAATGAGGAATTATTTAAATACTTTATAGTTGAACATCCTACTATACCTATCATTCAAGGTATCCCTAAGATACACAAAGATGGTGAATGTCCACCAATGAGACCCATTGTTGCAGGTAAAGGGTGGATTACCGAGCCCATATCTCTATACTTGGAATCTTTGTTAAGGCCTATAGTTAACAAGTATGAGCATATATTAAGGGATACGAAACAGTTTTTAATTAAACTATATGAGGAAATGGTGGAAACCCAAAATAAGCATGACATACATGATAGATTGTTAGTAACATTTGATGTCCAGTCACTCTTTACAGTGATACCAAATCATGATGGACTCAGGAGGCTTAATAGACGGTTAGTGAAGGAAGGTACTTACTCTGAAGGTAGAATTGAGGTGATTTGTAACCTAATGGAAATAGTATTAATGAATAACATCTTCATTTTTAATGGTCAAATTTATATACAAAAGGATGGCGTAGCTATGGGCACTTCTTGCGCCAATAGCTACGCCAACTTAGTTATGGTCGATTGGGAGGATGAATCACTTTTTCAGTTTGATAAATTTAGGAAATATGCCCTCTGTTACACCAGATTTGTTGATGACCTCTTTCTGATTTGGGGTGGTACAGAGGAGGAATTAAATATTTTGGAAATTAAAATGAACACGGCTACGAAATTTCTAAAATTCTCTATGACTAAATCGAAAGAAGTTATACCCTACCTAGATGTGTACATAGAAAAGCTTCCTGATGGTTCCCTGAATACAGGGGTGTACAGGAAACAATGCTATAGAAACACCTTACTTCATCGCAGCAGTATGCATCCAAGCCATATATTTAGTAATATTATGAGGAGCCAAGTGATGAGAGCATCTAGGTTGAACTCTAACTATCCAGGATTTCTGGGTGAGTTAGACGACTTACGGACTAAATTTTTGGAGAGGTCGTATGCAGAGGAAGAAATCGAAGAAAACTTTAGAGGGATAGACAGTCTAAGGGAAGGTAGAGCACATCCATACTTTGCTGTGCAACATGCTGACACATTGAGCCCTGGACATTTCCCCGATAATAGTAATCAATGTGTTCGGATTCCCATACATTTTGTTCAGGATGTAAATAGCATTAAGTACATTTATAAGAAACACTGGGATATCCTTTTAACAGATGCAACCATTTCTAAGATGTTAGGTGATACCCCTAAATTTACATATAAAAATAAAATGAACCTTCATAAGATGTTGTGTGGCCCAAATAGGATAGATAGAGCAGGACCTAGTGGTGATAACATTAATACAACAAAGAAATGTTATAAATTTAACCAATGTAGGTATATGAAAGAATCCAATGCATTTACGCACCCAACTACTAAACAAGAATTCACATTTACATCACCAGCTACATGTGATTCTGAACATGTTATATATTTGGCCACCTGCGTATATTGTCCTGCATTTTACGTAGGAAAAACAGATAGAAAACTTAAAGAGAGAATTAGGGAGCATGTCTATAAAATTAAGATGCTATGTTTATCCAATGCATTGGCCAAACACGTCTCGAATACCTCGAAGGAACATAGCTTTGTGTTTCAAGTAATAGACTTGAACAAACCGGGTAATAGAAGAGGGGATGTGTATAATAAAACAGAACAGACAGAGGTGAGATGGATCATTCGACTGAGGGCTGATAGGAGCCCCGGCTTAAATGACAGGATATCAATCAAGCCTATACTCAAAGGTAAACCTATTCGCTGAATCTAGTCTTCCAGTCATATTCCAACACTTAGCTTAATACTTTCTAGCATGACTCTGTCACTGTGCTCACCTCTTTCCCTAGTTTCTGATCCTATTTGTGTATGGATCATTTACCATCCCTTGCTTTCCTGCCCCTTCCCATCATCCCCCCCTACCCCCCCCACCACTCCCTTTACCCTTTCTATTCCACCCCCTTGTCTGGCATGACTGACCTTTCACCAGTTGTTTCATACACCATCATCAGTATCACATTCCCCCCTTCCCCCCCCTCTTTCATCCCAACCCCCCCCCTACACACATAGGTCTTATATGTGTTATAAGTAACAAGAATTTAGCGCTTGGTAATATTACAATTTTTTACACCTAACGGAATGTTAGGTATACTACTTCAAGATACCTGAATGTTTAGAAGAATATTCAGTCTTTCAAGGTATTTTAGTGTGAACAGTCACAGAACTGTAATTGTTGATGATCGTGCGAATAATAGTGTAGTTTATGGCATTTGTCAACGCATGTGCTAATGCTGCTTGTAAGAAGTCATACCTAACTAAAAGTTAGGTATTTTAACTCAATAGCCTTTAAATGGTTAGTAGAATGTTTTATAATTTTAAAGTTCTAACATATTTTATTTGTAATAGTTTTAGGGATGCAAAAAAGTTTTGATGCTTTTATAAACAGTAGCTATATTTGCTATTCCTACCAAGAGTGCTATGTGTTTAAATGTCACAGTGTTTAAATGGTTAGGTGAATGTTTTCATTTTAACTGTTTTTAAATTGCACAGGATATGACATCAGATTGTTTATGTCACATCCTCTATAAATGTATGTGAAAGTTTTTGGAAAATTGGCCTGAAGAAGACCTTGTTGAAAGTGCTTGCCGGATGTTAAATAAACTTTTCTTTTCCTTTAAACTTCGCTGAACGCTTGGATTAGTGCATTTGAATGTCTACAAGTTATTGTTCGGTGAAGTTAACTGATGCAATTGGAAGTTCCTGACAGTGCTGAATAGCAAGTTGTGACTTTTTGTAACTGACTTTTGAATTTAAAGAACAGTTGATGGTGTGCCATTACAGGCAGCCTTCTTGAGTATACATGGACATTGCTTTTCAAGAGTCCTGCTTCTCCGTGCAACAGTTTTGACTTTTTGGACTTGGTATTATTTATTTTCTTGTGTGCACGGAGCTTGTTGTGAGTGCTATCTTGTCTTTACGTTATATTGAAGGTTTTTATCTGTTTTAACTGTATGGGGATTTCATTCTAGAGTTTTGACACATAATGGGAGTAGAGAGAGTTTGTAAATATTAATTGCTAGAGTGAAGGTCTCTAGTGGCTGAATAGTACGGTAGAGTATTTTGTAATGCTGGACCTTTGTCTAGAGAGTTCAGTAGGTTGGGGGCAATGATTAATTGTGAGTATACCAACTTGTTTGGGAGTTCAAGCCTTCCTTTCATGAAGACAGATTGGTTAGAATTAAGTGCTTGAAAGTTGCTGATACCATTGTTTGTGTGCCATAATAATAATAATAATAATAATAATAATAATAATGATGATGATGATGATGATATCTCTCACATCTTTACAGATGATGCTGGTAAGGCTAATTGGTCTATAGTTCTCTGATCATAAGTAGGACTGCCCTTGTGGAGGGGTACTACATCAGCTATCCTCCAGGCCTTGCGCATACATCCTGTGGACAGAGTAAGACTGAATACGTTTAACAGGGAGTCTGTCAGGCATTGCTTTATGCTAACAAGGTGATAGTCTGTTATGCTTTCTGGACCAGTGGAGCTAATGCTTTTGATTTTGGAGAGAGATTTTAAGATTGTTTTATATAATTATAGATGGTGGTATATACTGAATGGAATAATGGAAGGGGAAGGGATATAGAACTTTCAACATCTTTGCTTTGTCTAATCAAAGACAAAGACAAAAATAATGAAGGACAACAGCACAAAATCAGAGACAGTTTGTAAGTATTACATTAAGTCACTTAAAATGTTAATATAACAGGTTTTGCATCAGCATGCATTTTCTGAACAATAAAAGGTATGCATCTCCAATATGTGGCATTAATGACGGTATTCCTCAGTGATTTAACAGAAAATCAAAAATTTTAATAGGGAAAGGGGAAAACACAGTTAAGATATATGGAAGGCAGTGACAAAGGGGAGAAGTTTGAACTAAATTTATCTTCTAATAGCATTGGTGATATTTTCCAGGTCAGAGAATGTGATCAATTCACTGCAGTGCTGACTACTGCATCTACGATTCCCGACATAGTCAGAAAAAGCTCTGTGGTTATCTTTGGATAAGATGGCAATATTTGGTTCATACTTCTCTTCATAGATGTTGATTTTATGCCTGAGCACTTTGCTTACACTTCACTGTGGAGCGAGTTGAGTTTGTTTCTTAAGGACAGCAGGTTTTTCCTTTTATAGCAAAGTTTATTGATACAGGGTTTCTACCACATGGACTTGTTTTGATATTTGGTATTGTATAAATAGCTACATTTTCTGGAGGATCCTCATGGTGTGGACAGCTTAAAACTCATCACAAAATGTTATAAGACTGGCCTTGGATAAATTCCTGAAAAGAGTAAGATTGCAGGTTATATTAGGCCTGGTCCTTACAGAAAAAAAGACAACATGGATATCTGATTTGACCAATGTGATATAAATAGGACCTGCTGGAGAGACAGGTATGGATCCCAGAGACTACCCCTTCTCTGGAATAGGCTCCTCATCTACGTGAAGCAGAGTTCCTCCCCAACCCAATTCATGTTTGACTTGGACAATTGGATGGGGAACAGTAAATTCATCTCTGGTTTGGCACCTATGTCTCTAATGGGCACAGGCAGCCTGTAAATGGTTTATCTCCCAAGCCTCTGCTTAGACTTATCAAGGGTAACAGAACTTGTCAGAGATTTGGGATGCGTGGCTATGCTTAAAAAGGCTCTTGTGGCCATTAGCCTAGTACACACCTATGAACCTGTATACCTCTGCAGAGCTAATTTTCAAACAATTCGCCACATGAAAAGCTGTATAGCTAATCAGACATATATTAGGCAGTGAATAGCACTAGCAGGGTGATCAAAGGACTGCATAAAGAGACATATAGTACAAATGGGAGAAACAGTACTCAGTTACTCATTGGCTATAGTAGGCTAGGCACTGTGACCAAACATCACAAGGATGCAGGCTAGCACAGCTGAGTCAATATATACTCATGCTGATAGCATAGCAGTGCATATCTGCATCCCATGCTCATCTAGCAAAAGAAGAGCAGCATAATGCCCATCAAAGAGACCATTATGGCTGTGCATGGCATAGTGACAACCCTATGCGTGATATATATGGGAAGGAAATATGGAAGAAAGGAAAAAAGGAATGGAGGGAACAGCAAGCACAAGGAAACACAATGTTTACTATAATGTACTAAAGTTGGGAGAGAATTACATTTTCTTTTCAGGGAAAGGGCCCCTTTTAATACATAGAAAAGTAGAGTAGGTGGAGAAGGTAATGAGGGAAGACTGTGGACTGAGATAGAGGGAGCAAGGCAAGTAGCAGGGGAAGGCAGACAGACATAATGCAGACTCAAACTCATACAGATAATGATAGTAGACACTGAAAAGGTGGTGAGGACAGTTACACATATTTACTGCATTCCAACCATGGGTTTGTAACAATACGGCTGCATGCATTTCAGAGTTTACCTTCTCATGCCTGCTGTTCTACTGATGACCTAAAGGTGGTAGCGTAAGAATGTTGGCCCCAGACATACAGAAGGTGGACAAATTATGCCGGGGAAGGTTTAACAATGAGCAATAAATGGGAAATAATACATAAAAGAGAGAAAACACCAGGATGGAGATAGGGCAGTGTTTTGCCAAGGTAGAAGTCCAGGCCAGCTCAAAGGAAACAAACTCAGGCACCACTCATTTCATTGGGCAATGCTATGGGCAGTTACTTCCCTCATGATCCAGTGGGCAAGGCCTGCCTGTTATGTAACTCCATAATCCATAGCTGTAGGTATTCCACATGCTGAGGCAGTCATTGAGTTAAAACCAAAAACTTCCACAACATTGCACCATGAGACGAGGATCAACCCATTCATACCACTTTTAGAAGAGGAGTCTTTGCCCTCCTGCTGAGAGGCACCTCTTGTCACAATTGCTGACTCAGTGCAAGAGGCTTCATCTTGCACTGACTGAGGTGAGCATGGCCTCACCTCCTCTTCTTCCACAACTGGACCTGCAAAATGATGACATAATGGGAAAATTGGGAAAATGATTATGCACAGTCTCAGTTTTAGAGTGAACTAGTAGAGATATCATAAACATCCTGCTGCTGAGGCAGTTGCTCTTGCATTCTGTATCATTCATAGGATCATAGGAGGTTACTAAGCTAACAGCCCTAGGGCCCTTACAAACATAGCCAAGTTCAACCCTAGTATCCTAGCGTGTCTTTTTTTGAGGAGACACTAAAATCAGCACCTATTCCTATTGCCCCGGTCTAGGAGGGACACAGGTGTAACCCTTGGGGTGAATTTCCAGTTTCCCATCTAATCGTCCAAATTATACTTAAATAGGGTCAACGAAGGGCTTTGTTTAACATGAATTGGAAGTTTGTTCTAAAGGTGAGGTAACTTCTCTGAGATAAATCTGTCTCTCCAGCAAGTTCTGTTAATATCACATACCAGGTGAAGGTCCTTTAAGTGAGTAACCCATGTGCCATTTGACTTGGGAATGTGCAGCTTTTCCATTAAAGCAGAGTCAAGGATCACCCTATATGCAAGGCACAGGTCGCCTCTGAGCAGTCTGTATGACACAGAGTAAACTGACAGTGATTTCAGTCTGTCTACATATGACAGATACTGAAGAAACAGAATTTTCTTCGTAAGGAACCTTTATGGTCTCTCCAGTTGCTGCAGGTGCCTGGTAAGGTACATACAAAAGGGAGCACTGTACTCTGTTATTGGCCTGATGAGGGAAGAGTACAAGGGGGTTATGACCTTTTTTTGGAGGGAATGCCCTTATTTATGAGATGAGCAGTATAAAATGCCCTTCTTACCACTGTGGAGACATGGCGATCAAAGGTAAGGTTGCTGTCAACCTGTGTGCCCAGGTCTCTCACCACTGACTGCATGCTTAGGGTATTGCTATTGATGTGGTAGTTAGCAGGAACAGTGCCCTTGCTGAAGGGGATGATAATGCATTTTTTTTGCATTAAGTTTAAGACCATGACTTTGGCACCAGTCATTAGTCTGTGCAAGTCTGTCTTGCAGGATGTTGACATCTTTAGGTGACTAAATGATCGCTCCTAGCTTGCAGTCATCAGCAAACTTTAAAGCCACAGATTCTTTACCTTTTGCCTGTACTTCAGAAAATTAGATTCCAAACAGTAGGGGTACCAGAACTGATCCCTACTGTGGAACATCACTGGTTACAAATAAGTTGGAGAAGGTGGAGTCCCTTATTTTGACTGTATGAGTTCTTATCAGTGAGCCAGTTTGCAATCCACCTGACAAAATATGGGCTGATACCCAGCTGGGTGAGTTTAACAATGATGCCTGAGTGGGGGACTGTGTGAAAGGCCTTGGCTAAGTCTAGTTAGGTCTTATGCAGAGATTTGCCCTTATCTAGGGCTTTTCTCAATGTCTTGAAAAAGTCCACCAGGTTTAACAGGCATGATCTCCCCTTGACAAAGCCAAACTGGGTGAGGTTGAACATTTGGAAATTTCCTATATCTTTGTGATAAGATCCATGATGATTTGCTTCATGGCCTTACAGATAAGGCTGGTCAGGGTAATGGGCATATAGTTCCTGGGGTCAGTGGATGCACTCCCTTTGTGCAAGAGGATAATAGTAGCTGTTTTTCATTCAGCTGGAATGAAGCCAGTGTGTAGGCTGTGATTGAAAAGAGTACTCAGTGGTGTTGGTAATTCCTGTTTTAACCCATATAAAACACAGCCTGGGATATTATCTGGTCCCATACAGGCTGTTTTTGGCCCTGGAGAGGGCATTTAAGACCTGTTTCTTACAAATACTAGGAGGGGGATAGGCAGTAGGGATGCATTGGGGTATGTGTGGTGGTGACAGGGGAGTGAAGTTTTTACTGAACCGGTCAGCCAGCAGATTTGCTATATCCATGGGTTCTGTATATGTAGTACCATTAACTACAAGTTCTGTGCAAATCTGGGCCTTTCCTTTGAGGTTACAGATGTAACTAAAGAATGCCTTATGGTTGTCCGTAGTTAGGGAAGCTAATTTGGATTTGCAGTTAGATTTGGAAGACTTCACAAGAAGTGCTATTTGCTTGTTTAAGTTGAGGAGGGAGTGTTTCTAGTTTTGGGACCATTCATTCCTACTCTTAGACAGCAATTTCTTTCTCTTATTGTGCAGCCTGTTGATGACAGATGTCCACCAGGCAGGTTTGTTCTTCCTTGAAAATCTTACTTTCATTCAATCAGGTACAGCAGAGTCAATACAGTTGTAGAGATGTTCATATAAAGCATTGGTGTATATCCTGGCATAGATGTCCATTCCATCAGTTGGGAAAAGAGGCTATGATGCTATTATGCTGTCTCATAAGAGTTTGTAATTGGCCTCAGAGAATTTTTTTAGTCTAGTTGTTGCTGGGGGGTGGGGTGGGTCTGGTGTTACAGTTAGTTCTAGTGAGACTGATTTGTGGTCAGATCTCACCAGGGAGAACCGCACACTGGGGGTGGCACAAAGGTCTCTCATGTTGTTGAGCACCAGATCCAGCATGTTTGATCCCCTTGTGGTGGTGCCAACCAGCTGGTCCAGGGCACTGGAGTTTACAAAGTACAAGAACCTTTGGGTAAGTGAGTTAGAACACAGGGTGTTTGGTTGTAGCTTGGTTGACTCAAGTAGATCCAGTAGGCTGAGTGGATGTCCTGATTCATGGAGGGGGTCCTATTGTTGGCAATGACTTGAAGAAATGTTCTACCAACAGTCAATTGCACCTGAAGTAATTCAACTGAATCATGCTGTTTAACCAATCTGGAGGTATATTTATCTTTAATGAATATTGATACACCACCTCCTTTAGTTTTCATGCCTTCAGTTTGTGGTCTGAATGTATGGAAGGAAGTGTAACCTGGTATGGCTGGGGTGCATTAAACAGCCTTAAACCAGGTCTCTGTGACTGCACAAATGTCAGCATCTTCCAAGGTAAGGAATGCTTCCAGTGAGTGCAGTTTCAGGTTTAGACTCCTAGCATTTAGCAACATTACCTTGAGGTTGTTTTAGAGGATATTTTTGCATTGGGAGTTTTGTCCTTGTGACATTACATAAAAAATGCATTATGGGGGTGGCAAGAGCCTTAGCCAGTAGCCAATATCCCAGGGGTTACAGATGAAGACAATCTCTGGCAAAGCATTGTGGTCTGTTGACCATGTCCTCACAAACTGACGGATACTAGATTCCCTTAGAATGACACCAGAAACTAAGCCAATTGTTGAAGTCAAACATTTTCTATATGTATTGTGGCATCATCCTAGGCGAAGGTAAAATGCAGCTTAAGGTTAGGAACATACCTGCCTGAGGCACATAATCAGCGAGCTCAGTCATGTCTCTCTTCATATAGTCCAGTGAGGTACATCTCAAGTTATTCACACCATAGCATAGACTACGGTGGAGTCATAGCAGTACCTGTTTTTGAGAGATTTGAGTGTGTGTGTGATGTGGCAGATACTAGCACCTGATAGACATCTGACTGAGACCTTCTCCTTATCTAACCTGGTGAGAGGGAAATCTGTGTGTCTCACAATGGAGTCGCCTATGACTAAGATGTTAGTTTTGGAGTTTTGCCTTAGGGGCTTGTCTGAGGAGACATTGGTGTGTGAGATATTATGTGTACTATGTTCTATATGGGATGTACTATGTGAAGCATGCTTGTGTTTGGGACGTCTCTAATGTTTAGATAAGCTTCTGGTAAGGACCTCCGCATATGTAGGGTTATGTGTTGTTGGTTTGATTGGTGATGATGGTGAGGTGTACATGTTGACAACCTGCTTAGTCTCAGATGTACTGACTGGTGAGTGAGAGAGCCTGGATTCTAGGTTCTTAATATAGATGCATCTCTCATATATTGAATTTGTGTGAACTAGAAGAAGTGGGTTGTCAGTGTACATGAGGCAATTGCTACATTGCCTCAGGATGCCCATGTCAAGTAGGCTGGCTGTAAAAACTATGGAAAATTGGCCATCCATAATGCTAGATGAATTAATGTGATCAGAAATGGGGAAAGAACAGGAAGGATCAGGTAAGGCAAATAGACAGGAGAAGAGGTACAAATAACAAAGGTTTGGTGGGGGAGACCTGTGTTAGTACTTCAGAACTTACATTGAAAGTTCCACTTGACTGTGAAGCACAATGATACAAAACCTCTGATGGAGAAGAAGCAGTGTAATAAGGGAAAAATTAACAGCTAAGAATTTTTCATCTATAACTGCCAACAGTAACCACCTCTGCATGACAGTGCACGATGGGTGTACTACACGTAAACAAGAGCAAAGCAGCTAATACAAAGAAATCAGTGAAAAAGCCCAAACTCTGCTTTGCTCCAATGAAATAGCTCAAACTGAGCCCTGCAGTAATGAAATAGCTCAAACTTAGCCCTGCACCAATGGAATACCTCAAACTAAGCCCTGAACCAGTAACCTTCAATTAATTAGATAGTTCTACTGTATGCTCCTGCGGCCATGGTGGTGCAGCGGTTAGCATTGCTGCCTCACAGCAAGTTGTTCTCCAGGTCGATCCTCGGCTGGGGTGCCTTCTGTGCAGAGTCTGCATGTTCTTCCTGGGGTCGCGTGGGTTTCCTCCGGGTGCTCCAGTTTCCTCCCACATCCCAAAGACATGCTGTAGGTGGATTGGATACTCTAAATTGGCCCTAGGTGTGATTGTGTGCATGTATGTGCCTTCTGCGGAAGGTTGGGCGCCGGGCTGGCAACTCAACACTGTAAAACTCCACTGCCAGTCATGAGCAGACAGGTGATCTGCTGTGGCGACCCCTAACCAGGAAAAGTCAAAAGAAGAAAACTGTATGCTCCTGCCACAAAGGTACATGGGGGGGGGGGGGGGTCTCCAAAAGATGTCCTGATTTTTAGTGCTCAATCTTCAAACAGAACTGGATTCAGCTGGTCTGAATCCAATGTATACTCTGACCAACAAAAGTGCAACAACAGAATAAAAGCAGAATACTTTTTTTTTCTTAAATTAAATAGGCAAAAGAGTAAAAAGCAGCACAGATTTTTCCTTAATTAAATATAGCAACAGAATAAAAGAGCAGAACAGATCTTTTCTTAAATAAGTAAAAGCAGCAGTTGGTGTGAAACACAGTCAAGTGCAACAAATGCAGTAGTAAAATTGAAACAGCACTGGTAGTTCTCTAGGATGGTTTGGTAGGATCAGAGGAGCAGTCATATTAAACCCATACTCCTCCATCACAAAGTTTGTACTCAACAGATAATATACCAGAAGTGAACAGTACCATTAAAAAAGGATATGATTACAGTGCATTTCCGTCTCTCTCTTCCAAAATAATGTTTTCCATCATTGAAACAAGATAGGCTAGCACAATCTAAGGTCAATGTATTGATACCAGCACTGCTCACAATATATGATGCCAGTGACAACATTCACCATCTTGATAAGCTCATGCCAGCTATCCACCTTCTGCTTGGGTCCATCTCGCTATCCCAGCATGCACTCCTGTAACTCCCTATGAATAAAGAACAAAAAATTCTGTTGTCCCTGGCACTCCAAGCTGTAGCTTTATATTCTACTGAACCTGAGGCAGCTATGAGCAGTCTATCAGGTCTGCTCAAAAAGCAGAATCACGGCCTCATGCTGAGTGATGCATGGTGGTAAATAACATAGTGCTGAATGGCATTATGCATCTCCTTAATGCTGCACAGTGGCACTATGAAGGGCTGTAGTGCTGCACCACAGTGCTATAGGCATACACATGCACTATGCAAGAGCATACCGATCACACATTTTATGGTTATAGTGACATATTTGGCTAACACCATTATGCCTGGGTAGCACACTGCACTATAATAGTGAGTCAGAAAGTTGAGCACTAAATAGTCTTATTAGCATGACCAATATACTAACTGGCCTCTGTTAACTGAATATATAATGTTGACCCAATTTTGCACAACCCAACTCAATACCAGAAAACTGTGGAATAGAAGACTTTTACTAGACAATTTGTAGACTTGCAGCTTTACAAACCTAAGGAAAAATCTACAGAGTTAAGGAAGGAGTCCTGCTTGATAAAGTGATGTCCATGTAACTGGAAATACAGGACACTGGCATACCACTGCAGCATTTGCTAGTAGTTTTGAGGGGCAACTGTGAACAACAGAAGCATTTTAAAGGACATTGAGGCATACCTCTCAGCTTGTTGAATAGTCTTGAATAGTTTTCCAGTGAGAAGTGAAACAAAATTTACTAACCCATGATAACCAAATTACCCATTTTAGAAACTTTCAACTGTAACAGTGCACTCAAACTACAAATTTGTTAACTGATAGTGATAAAGAATTCTCAGTATAGAATATTTCAAACAATAAAAGACCATTCAGTCTGTTGTTATAATTCACCAGTGTTCATACCCACACATTACAGCCACTTGACTGTGCACCTCCCAAATATCTGATTGTAATAAAAAGAGCCATGGTAAGACATTCTAACTTACTTCACACAAATGCACACTAGTCTTTTAAAGCTAAATTAATGGCTGCTTAACTTGATTATGATAGCCCCTTTACCTATCCATTACAGCTTCATTATTGACTGTGTACACTGCAGGTATCTGACTGTGGTAAAAATAAATACATTGTGGAAACCACAATGTCTTTCAATTTTTTTCTCACCCAAATGCACAGTGGCCCAAGTTTTTTAACTTTTTTCACAAAAATGTACACTGATAATGAAAAGCCAGACTGTTTAAAATGAGCAAACAACAAGAGGATAAGTTACTTTAATCCACAGACAGTCCACCACTAAGGACAGATTTTAAATATTGCTCTTAATACACTTAGAAAATCACTAGACTATCAGTTTGTGCACTGGCATGCAGTTTTTTTCTGAAGGATATTAAGTCCAAGTCTGAAACACAAATGACTGCCATTATTTACTGACTGCAAACATCAGTGATTTACTATCAAACCACAAAATTGTACAATGAACAGACCAAAAATATGAGTAAAGAAGTCATGGACATTCTGAAAAATCAGGGACAGTTTAATCTAGAGTGAGAGCAAATATTCCAAATTATTTCACATAATTACATTTTACTCTTTTAAAGCAAGATTGTTTAAACTGAGCAAATGACAAGAAGCTAAGTTGTTTTCATCCTCAGCCAACCCTCACTCCCATCCAAAATGCATAGCTGTTTTTCTGACTGTGTATACCTTAGGTATCTGATTTTGATAAAAAATATTGGCCACATAATATATTGCAAATTTGTTTCACACAAACCACACCTCCCACAGTAAGGTATTCCTCTCCAACTTTCATCACTCAGATCACAAGAGGCTTGCAGGTACAGTCCAGAATAACAGAACAAATGACAGCACTCAGTCATTTTTCAGCCACAGAGAGCCCCATACCCTGGCCAGCAATTATAGCTACTTTGCTGTTTATGTACATATCTCTTGTCTGACTGCAATAAATAAATAAAAATAAAACTAATTGAACTATAGCTCTGTTTCACACAAAGGCACATCTGCTAACCAGCCACAGTGACATGCTCCTATTTCCCAACTTCGCCGTTCACTATATTCTCATAGCAAAGTGTGAAACACTACACACACAAATCTCACCACTTACGTATACTAACACTAGCACGAGAAGAGGGAATATTACATGACACAGCAATTTTGAAGTTAATATATAATTCCCTGCAATCACATTTAAGTTATTTCTGTTCTGAGGAATACAATTAAAGTTTGTACACATACAATGGAAAAACCCAAACAATAAGTCCAATTAATGTTTCCATTTTCATTTCAATACTGAACTTCATAAATGCTATTCTCATAGTTTATGAGTCAGTCATGCTGACTTTCAAGTAAATCACAATTTTTCATTAGAACTAAAGGGCACAGTAAAAGTGGCAAGGGGTTCCCTAAGCACAAAGAAGGATGCAGAGCCTTAAATGCAGGAATGTCTATCTAGTTGCCAAAACTGGCCAGAGCAACACAGCAGTGTACAATGAGACAGCTGAGCCACATACTTTTTACAACAAACGTAACATGCCAACTTCAGTAACAAATGTAAATAGAACAAAAGCTCTCCCCATTGGATTACTGCATCATAGCCCTACTTTTCAAAAAACAGTAAGTAAGAAAGTACAGCAACCATATAATGTCAACCACTGACATACTAAAATCAGTGAAACCTTAACTAATTTACACATATATATATAAGCTTTGTTGTACACTTACACCCATAGCTCTGAATGATGTGATACTTATGGAGTGTAGATTCTTTAGCTAAGTGACTTACAAATTATTAAGAGACAGCATATAAAAGGACAAGGTCTGAGAAACAAAATGACAATAAGATAGATTATATAGGATGCACTTCAGTGGAGATACTAACTACAATTTTCTACTTGTTACTCATGTTTTAACATTTACATTTATATTTTCATACTGAGTGAGCCATGTCATACTAGGAAACAGAAAAATGCATTGCCACTGTGCATATATAATTTACTATGCCAGAAATATTACTAGCTATTTGCTAGTAAATATGAAAATGTGCAGTATTTCTGTAGGTGCTTCAATATTTAATAAACCAACTGATTTGCAAACTGTAAAATATCATTAAGTGAAACCTTAGACGTGGGAGAAATTTGTTGCTGACACTTGCAGTTGAACATCTTGAGAGGTAGTTTCAGTTGTTTATACTGTTAACAATGCAGGCTGCAGCTACTCATTATTTTCAAATTTCTGTAAATATTCCAAAAAACAGGCACCCATAAAGGAATTTCTTGCAATCACGCAAAAACAGGACTCTCTTGAACAAAAGTGCTGCTGACAATATATGCTTAGGTTGCACAGTTTCAAAGGCACAAAATGTTGTTTATGAACATTTAGCTTTCTGGATTTATCTGCATTATAATACTAGTTTGCTACAAGTGTTCATATGCTAGCAGCTTATGACACGCTTGGTTGCTTCCCCTTACTCTAAATGGCAAGTGATCTACCTCCAGTTAGTATGATCTTATAGTTCACCCAACACCAGACCCTATTAAACTGTATAGACTTTCCAAAGCCCTAAGACTAACCCTAAAATGCTCACCTAGTTCCTAACTCAAGGCCTTGCTCCCTAACCCTAAAACTTCAGTTCTCTACCCCAAACCTACAATCCTTGATTGCGCCATAAACCTAAAACTCTATTCCCTCTCCCTAACCCTAAAGTACCTTATAGTTCCATAAACCTAAAACTTCATTCCTCCTCTCTGCCTGTAAGTCCTTGATCATTCCCTAACCCTAAAATTCCAATCCTCCTTACTAAACCTAAACTGCCCCCCCACACTAAACCAGAAACTCCCCTTTCATTCCCTAACCCTAACATTCTCCTCCCACTCCCTAACTCTAAATTCCCTTCCTGTTCCCTAACCCTAAATTTCCCCTCCTGCTCCTTAAACCTAAATTCCCTTCCCAGTCTCTGCCTGAAACTGTAATCTACACTCCCACCCTTCTCAGTCCCTCCCCATGGCTGCTGCACTTACCTTGCCTGGAATTGAATAAGATGTTTGGACAAAGGCCACTGTCTCCACTTATTTGCCATACCTTGCTTGAACACGTACCTGAACGTGTGCCTGGTAGCCAATACAAACTAAAAAATGCTTGAGCCCCTGGCTTTGTGGGGCTTACATTATAATGTATGACAGTGATGATGTAAAGATTGTGAAACCCTCCTTTTTTCACCAGTTTCATGGTCTCCCTAAGAGTAACTTTCTCCCTTTCCAGTTACACAGCTGGCCTTTTCAGCAATACTATGACTGCATTCAGTACAACATCTGGACACATAGGGACAAGAACAGGCATTAGCATCCAACAATTAAAAATCCGCTAAGGAATATAACGTCAGCAACTAAAAAGCACACAAATCCCCAGACATTTAAAAATAAAGGCATGGCATCTAGGTCCATGGAAGTCATTGTATGACTATACCTGGCCCACATCAGACCCATCATCAAGTGTAATGTCCCCTTCGGTATGTAACTGGCCAGACACATGCAGCAACTGGAATTTCCTCAAAGGATCCTCACAAAATTAGTACAAGGCATAAACATGTTGTATGTGGATTGCTTCAAAGCCATATTTGGTCTCATACAGACTACTGAGAGGTGATCTATGAGTAGCATACAAGGCATCCCTGGTCTTTACTCTGATGAACCTTTTGCATATCTGCAAAACAAACATCATCAGAATTACAATATCTAAAGACTTACATTTTCTTGCAACATAAATAAGACATGTTGGGGAAAACGATCTGTATCTCAGAGAATTCCCTTTCTCTGGAATAACGTCTCCATCCATGTGAAACAATGTACCTCCCTAACCCTATTTCATAATCATAACTTGGACCATTGGACGGGAAATCAAAAATTCACACCTGGTCTGGCAGTGACTGGCACATATGTCTCTGATGGACAGAGGCAGTCAGTAAGTCATGTCATAATCAACAATCACCCTATATATGAATGTCTAAAAAAAATATAACTTATGGGACACATTTGGATTGCACAGCTAGGCTTATAAAGGCCCTAGTGGTTGTTAACCTAGTATATACCTATGAACAACTGCATTTTAAAATATTAATTCTTTATTTGTTTTTTTATCCTTATTTGATCAGGTTAGTCCCCCTAGACTAGAAGCCTCTTTTCAGGGGAGATGCAAAGTGATACTTATACTAGTAGGGGAAATTTGACCAGGACATCAGGGAACTTCCCCAACTCTTTGGATCTTCTGCATAGTGCTGGAGTGCTCTTACAGCAGCAAGAAAGAGGCCTAAGGGAAGCAGCAGCATGGAGGAGGAGAGAAAAGGTACGGAGAGTTTGGAGGTGTAAAGTAAGAATTTGGAGAAATATTTGTTTGATACGGAGCTTCAGAATATAAACAAAGATTGTTGTGTTTTAAGTGTTACAAATGTGCAGTGCTTAGCTGCCTCCATGGAGAAGGGAGGAAGCCAGTCTGTTGAAGTTGGGCAGACAACAGAACTTGCGTCAAGAGGGCTTGCAGATGATGCTCTGTTAAAAATAATTGAGCAGGATGATCCAGGTGACAGATCTGCTGTTTCGTGGGATGAGATGGAAGATATCTTTTTTGGAAATACTTATGATGGTAATGTGGAGAAGAAGCCAGGTGATGTGGCAGCAGGGAATGCAGCAGTTGCAACTTATGTAGCAGGGACAGAAAGTAAAAGAGGAAAGTGGCAACAAATTGAGAAGGAGTCTGGTCTTGTGGCATCAGATAATGCAGTAACTAAAACATATACATCAATGACAGCTAGCAAAAAAGGAGAGCGGCAACAAACTGTAAGTAAAACAAAGAGGAGAAGTCCAATTGGGCAAATAAGAAAAAAAATGGCACTGTAATAGACAAATATTATATATGGGACAATTTGTTAACTGTTCTGGTTTTTAAAACTGAAGAAATTCAGTCTTTTATAGATATTGGGACACAGACTTTGTGACTTAACATTTGAAACTAGTGGGCTGATAATTACATTTTTAGAACTGTGTAACAAAAAGAACATTTATCTATGGAGCAATTGTTTGCTTTCAGGTAGTAAGTTAAATATTTAAAACAAATGTTACTTTGCAGTTTAGAACTGATGAACTAGAAGAAGAAGAAGATGTCAAAAATGCATACATGGTCTGTGTGAAAACTGTTGATAATAATATGAAAGTTAGAGATGAGAGAAACTTATGGAATAGAGGTTGGAGGTTGGAAGCTGTTTTGAAATGTGAAAAAAAACAGTGAAATGCTTGTCGTGTTATTTTTGTGGCTGGTCTTAGAGGGATATTAAGATATGCTGGTCATTCTAAATCATGTTTCTTTTGCGGGAATTTTTCTCATTTAATTAATGATTTTGACAAGATTCAATGTAACCAGTGTGGGAAGAAAGGACATACAGCAAGAGGGTTTGTTTCTGAATGCAGGATTTGATAAAAATGGACACTTTTGGAAATATTGTCAAGAGTAAACAGTAACTAATGAAAAAGAAGGGGAAAAGGAAGACTACATACACTGGGAAGGACAGCAAGAGGCTGGGGGAAAGGGTGAATTAGGTGAAGAAGAAATTGCAGAAGGTGGAAATATATGGAGGGGAACAATGATGAGAGAGAGAGAGTGCATGAAGGAAGAGAGGTCAGGATTAGGAAAAATTTGATACTGAGGATCAAATATTATTTGTGAATAAACCCAGGAAAAATATTCAGTTGGGTAAAGAGTGAAAATAAGAAACTGAACATTTAAAAATATCTCCCCTAAACCTAAAAAGGAGCACTTTCAGTAAATGTGAACAGTATTATTAACACTGTAAGACATATAGGGATACTGAAATGGTGTGCTAAATATGATGTGGACGTTATTCTGTTAGATGATGAAAAATTCCTGACAAGTGAAGAAAGACTGCAGACAGAAAAATTGTGGGGTGTAAATATATGGAACTTAGGAAGCGAATGTTCTGGAGTGGCTGCATCATATAGAAAACAGTGAAAGTAGTAGATGTAACAATGGTAATGATGTGATGCTTAACTGTTGTGATGTGAGGTGGAGAGAGTATGTTTATAGAATTATAGCATTATATACATATATAACCAGCAAGAAAAGAAAGCCTCTGTTTCATCAGATATTAGACCACATGGTCGTTAATATGAAAATTATAACTGCGGGGGACTTTAATTGTGATTTAAGGGGAAATGTAAAAAGGGAAAGGTGCAAAAAATATACAGGAAGAAATAAAATATGGTAAATTAGCTGTGTGGAACAAATGTCAGTGGACTTATAGAAGGGGCACTTGGATCTGAAATTGATTATTTTGCATTATTTAGCAATATGTATGAAGTTGATGGACAAAAGAGAGTATATTAAAACAGGAAATGGAATAAAAAGATTAAATAAGAAATTATGCAATGAAACTGGAGAGCGGGAAGTACTGCAGTTATGGAAGGACCATATAACCATGATGGACATCTACAAAAACTGGTCTGAATGGTGGATTTAATTTAAAAAGAAGTATAAAAAGTATTTTTCCCCCCAATGGTAGGATGATGCAAGAATGGGAAAATGTATAGAAATCTATTAGATAATTTAGACAATAATAAAATAAAGTATTATGATACTGAAAAAGAAATTTATAAAAGAAATAGAGAAAAAAATTAAGGCATTACTGTTTAGGCAGATATATTATTTAGAAGGGAGAAGGATGTATCTGCATAACTGGGCAAAATAGTAATGAGGATATTAATATAATGAGGGAAAGGAAAAATGTAAAAGGAGAGATAAAAAGAACATAAGAGCAAAATATGAGTACTGTAGTACAGTATGTGGAAAATATATTTAAGAGTAAAAAGAGGGAATATAAGAGAGAATGTAAAATAAAAAAATAAATAAATCCAGAACAAGTTAAGAAGAAATTTGAAAGTGAAATTACTATTAGTGAATTGGAAATGCTGATTCAGTATCAGGGAGAGATGGTAGAGTGTATGGAATGTATAAGAAATTAATGGACTGGCAAAGAGACTATTTATATAAATGTACTAAATGAATGTTTAAAGTAAATATTTGTTTATGAAGAGTTATGTACAGGGATACTAAAATGTATACAGACGAAAGATGAGAAGAGTGAAATAAAATTGAAGAACAATCACTCTAAATAACACATATTTTATTTCTTATGATAATAATACAGAGGAAAATAGAAGGAAGGCTGAGTGATATTATGGAAGAAAGTATACATGGCATAGAAGGGAGGATATCAAGAATTGTTATTGGTATGAGTGAAATTGTGAATGATATTATAAGTGAAAGGGAGGATGTGAAACTTATGATAACTGATGTTGGTAGGGCATTGGATACAAAATGCATGAACTTTCTGTGATGTAGTATGGAATGGGAATTATGAGAGTGTGTATATCAACATATGAAAATAATAGAGTGAGAGTTTTAGTGAATAGCTGGATGAGTAAAGAAATTTCCATGAGGTGTGGTACAAGACAAGGATGTCCCATGAGTGGAATATTGTTTACATTGGTGATGAATGTGACAATGAGTGAAATAGCTTATAAAATGAAAGTTACTAGATATGTGATGCAAAAAGATGTGGTGATTCCAGTAGTTTTGACATACACAGACAATATAGTTGTAGTTGTCAAGGCCAAAATATGGATGAGGGAAGTATTGGTTTGTCTGAATGGATGTTTAAAGGAAAATGGACTGACCTTGACTAAAGAGAAACATAAGGGTTTGGATAATGTGGTGAAAATTGGAGATGCATATTTTTTATGAATTAAGTGTCTTTCTAGGGATACAATTTGGGAAAATGATATAGTTATGACGCAATGGGAGGGTTTGATAAAAGGAATAAAAGAAATATGTTTTTTGTGGGGGTGCTTATAGGTTAGCATTCAGGAAGAAAGGTTTATCTGGTGAATGGTGTATTAATATAAAAAATAGCATTAATGTCAAATTCTTATATGATCACAGAAGTATATGGAAAGGAAATTGTATAATTGGTGTTTTCTTGTTTATGAGGTTCAAGATTAAAACCATTAAAACAGGTGTGTTGTATATGAGTGAAGAAGAAGGGGGTGGGGTTACTAAAGCTAGTTGTTTATTCTACTTAAACTTGTATAGAGTATTAAAGTGGGTAAAGGAAGAAAATGAGAAATTAATAGTGAGAATGTTTAAATCTAAGTGCAAAATGTTCTGGGAGATTATGAGAATAAGAAAAAGAGAAAAAGAATATATAAATGAAGAGATTAAAAATTATCATGAAAAATACTAGCATGAAAAATAAAACTTGATGATAGAGAGAAAGATAGAAGGATGTGGTATAATAATGTGATTAAACAATATTACCATGTAAATCTATAGGAAATTTTTACCAGAAGAAGTGATTAAAAGCATTAAAGTAAGGAAAAAGTGGTGTGCCAATATAACAGTGTCAGGATTTCCTGTGAAGACTGGTAAAAATAAATTGCCAGTAAAGAAGAAAATGCCATATAAAAAGAAAGCTGAAAGAGTGTTTTTACTCTGTGGGAAGGAAGAGACAACAGAACATGTTTTTTTGAAATGTTAAAGAGTGGTTTAAACTCTGGAAAAAAGTTGAGTGAAGAATATTAATGACATAAACAGTATAAATATGGATATGATTATGTATGGATATTATAAGAACAAGAAGAAAGAAAACTTGAGAAGGGTAGTCATGCATTTTTTATGTAATATGGATTATTTGGAATGAAAGACTGAATGAAATGTTTGTTTAATGGGAGATGGATTTTGGCAGATATATTGTGAAGAATTAGATTATGGTTGTGGAGGAAGGAGTGGGGGTCAATTGTGGAAGAAGAACAGTGAGAATTTTATAAGAAAAATGATTGTAAAAAAAATAGAAACGTATATATGTTCTTGCAAATATGTATGTTTTGTAAATATATAAATATGTAAATAATATTTTTATGTTGTGTTAAATAAAGGACCCCTACCTTTTTTGATTAGTACAGTGAGACGTTTTATATCCACATGAGCTACCATCAACTCAAACAAATGGGGCCTTGGTTTAACGTGTTATCCAAATTATACATACTTCAGAACTTACTAGAATTTTACAGAACATACCCAATTTTGTCAGATATTTTTGCTCTGCATCTCAAAACATTTTTGATTTTCTTGTAAATCACTGAGGATCACAGACAGTTAGCAATACCAGTCATCAGAGTTTCACACTTCTTATTGTTCTGAAAATGCATGTTTATGCAGTGCCTGTAGTTCTATTAACTTAAGTGATTTTGGCACTTTGACTGCTATGGCTCCTGATATTGTCAGTTTCACACATGTTGCAAGGCAGACTTTATGGGACCACTGCTGATATCAGTGTACAGCTATGGGAATTACTATCTTCCTGCCATGGACATAGCTAATTCAAAGTATTTATATTTAAAAAAAACATGACTTAGATTAACATTAAGTTACTCCATCTCCAAACACACACACACACACACACACACACACACACACACACACACACACACACACACACACACACACGCACACAAAGTCTGCTGTAATACATTTAGTACATGCAGCCAGGTATGACCACAGCATGTAAAATTAAGTAACAAACATTTGACCTCTGTCCAAGGTAGGTAAGAAGCTTTACAATCTGAGTAATGACCTTACCACTAAAATGGGAAAAAATACCTCATATTCCTTCTTCTGGGCTTTTAAAATGCACATCTGTGACAATCATTTACTACATTCTAAATATTTAGTATCCCCAGGATTTGTGCTTCTTGAAATCCCAATCACTTATGGAATAGGAAGGAGCAGAAAGCAATCTGTGCTTTAGGTAGGGTCACCATGAACTGGTTTAAGTCAAACATTTCATGACTTAAAATACATAAATAAATAAAGTAACCAAAGTGTTTTAACATTGCTGGCAAGTGCTCTGCTTGTTCAAATGGTAGCTACTGCGAGTATCGAGAGGTGAACACTTATGATGTCATTTAGCCTCCTTTTTATTAAAATTATGTAACATTTGGTCTAAGTCATATTTAAACATAAGTCAAATTATCTAAACATTTAATCTGACACTCATTTAGCCTAAATACACTTAATCTAATTACATTTTATAGAAAAGTGTACTACACTACAGAGAGTTAATTCTGGTGTGATGAGCAAGTGAGGAGTGTGTGTGTGTGTGTGTGGGGGCATACCTCTCCACCTGTTACAGCATGAAATCTGGACAAAGCCACAAATAATTTGGAGAGAAAGGTCCAAAAATATGGACACTTTTTAAATATTGTTCTTACAAACTTAGAAAGTTGATAGAATAACAGGTTTTATATTAGCAAGACTTTTCTGAAGGATTAGAAGTCTTAAAATCAAATATCTGCCATTATTTTCTGACTTCAATCCTCAATGATTTGCCAGAAAACTACAATTTTATGAGAATCAGACAAAAATAGGAGTCAAAAATCTGGGCATTCTGTAAAAGTCTGGACAGCTGAGAGCTATGGTTGGGGGTGTAGGAGGAGCTTGCCCCTACAAAAAAAAAGTTTTAGAGGAGTATTTGGTGTATATGAAATTAAATTAAAAGTGCTTTAGATGACATTTTTAGATGTTTTGCGATTAGATGAAAAGTGTCTTATAAAGGATTATATAGGTTAGCTATAGATATATCTAGCTATCTATAGATATAGAAATAAATGTGGATGTAGGCGTAATGCACACATATACTTCTTAGCATTTGTGTTCAGCACTTAAGCTAACTAAAATGAGTTAGTAATGATGAACACAATACTTTTTCTTTCATTCACAGATACTGAATGGCTGGTCATTGGACCTTTGCAACTGTGGGCTCAGGGCAGCTGCCCAAACAACCCTATTATAATCCTCCCCAATGACCATCCCATAGCATACTATACACAGCCATCACAGGGGGCAGACCACCAGCATGAAATAATATCTTAAACACCTGCTTATAAACAGGATCTGCTCGTGAGATAGATATCGCTCTCTCAAAGAATCCTTCTTTTAAGGAAAGGACTTCCTTTAAATCTAAAGCAAAATAGGTCTCTGATCCTCTTCAAACATAGCACAGATGAATGGCTTAGAAACCATAAATTCATTCCTTGTCTGATTCCTCAAGCTTTCATTGAAAAGGGAAGAAATTAGATAGTAGTTACTTCGTGCTGAAGGGTATAGATGAAAGTGGATCTTGAGGCTAGGCTACAAATGATCTATTTGATCAACAGCCTATAATCAACCCACAAGTCTCTGATCCTATGTTTTTTCCTATAAGTGAACATGTACCAGCATGGCCACCCAGGGCAGCAGTGATTGGGAAAGTATACTTTCCAGGAGAATAAAGTGGTACTGCAGGCACTCCCCAAGCATAGCAGGCACCTCATGGACAAAGGTGCTGCAGACAAGCAGCAACATGACCAGATTTGTAACCTATTCATCAAGATGAAGGCTTGTCATAGTCAAAATAATATTTTTTTTATTTACTGAATAATGTTTGCACTTAAAGCATATAAATAAAAACATTGAGGACACTGAAGAAATAAAATGAATGCAGCACCTTAAATAATTGCATAGAGCTCAGCTAACTGCTTCTGACACTGTCAGGCCCAACCACATTAGAAGTATGTTTTAACTGATAAGACTGAAAGGCCATACAAGCAGAATTACAGCCTTAATTCTAAAAATAAGACCAAGATGATGTTGAATAGTGCTGGTCATCATAAGTGATATCCGGGTTCTGGGAATAAAATTCCTTTTCTATTAAAAAGTAGAAGTTTATTTCTTACAGTTAAAGACAATTTTTGCAGTTTAAATGGCATTTCACTAAATTTATCATCAATTCATTGCTGATATATCACTACACAGCTGTTTTAACAGGACCATTGTGTTACTTTTTTGGAAATCTGCCTTGGGTGAGACTTTCAGATGAAGGGTGGGTGCAGGTGTGTGTGTGTGTGTGTGTGTGTGTGTGTGTGTGTGTGTGTGTGTGTGTGTGTGTGTGTGTGTGTGTGTGTGTGTGTGTGTGTGTGTAGCATTTCCCAACCCACTCAGTCATGTCTGTAGTCAACAATTCCTTTTTCTCTCCAAGGCATAAGACACACACAGGAATATTTGCATTAAAGGATATATAAACCTCTTACCAATGACATTTCCTGCCTCCTGAAAGAATGCATGTGTCCAGTTTTTCAATGGCCCTAACAGAGTGACACATTTCTTCTTCAGCTCATCCATGAGTGCAGAAGGGCACACTACAGTTCCAATATTCCTTAATGCTTGCCTGTGGAAGAAAATATTTATATCATTGTCATACACAAAATGGAAATATACAATAAACAGAAAGCAATGGTAGAGGGAGACCTGTGCCTCCATAGGTTTCCTTCAAGGTGTCTAAGTTTTCATCATCTTTCCTAAAAGTATGTCATGTGACCATTTGATATCTAGTACATTGTTGTTTAATGTATAACTCTGCCCAACTACTAGGCTATAAAATAGTCATACTTGATTTGCAATGAAACAAGGCTTTATTAAAAGTTCCCTTTTAAAGTGTTCACTCCCTCTCCAGTTTCCAGTGATACCTTCTTCCCATTGTACTGGTAACCATAGACACATTTAGTCTATATTCATGATACTGTTTGCTTCAAGGCTTGCATTATTTCCTCTCCTCTAGCTTTTAGTATGTACATATTCATCATAGCTAACCTTTCATCACAGAAAAGACCCTGAAAAGCCTGAGGAGTTTCAGTCATTGATTTGAACAGAGACTCTGTTGTGTTCCTTTTCTTAATCTGAATTCTTCAAAACGTAGCTTAATCTTTAATGTCAACTTTATTAAGGTGTTTATAACAAAACAATATTAAACACAAGTGGTTCAATGAATTAAAAAAATAAAAGCAAATAAAATGTAATATCATCCCGCATCATCGAAGGCTATTTCAAACAAATGTGTTTTAAGCGACCTATGGCAACTGGCCAAGGAAGGACATTCCTGAAGCTATGCAGGCTGTAGGTTCTGCAAGTGTGGAGCCTAAGAGGCAAATGAATGAATGCCAGATCTATCAACATGCTCCTTTTTGAACCACAAGCAACCTTGGGTAGCTGAGTTCAAGACCTGACTGGGGTGACATAGCAGAACTAGCTCCTTCAGGTAAGAGGGACCCACAATATAAATGGCCATAGAAGTTAATACCAAGAGCTTGCAAATAATTCTGTATAGAGCAGTTACTATTGGATTATATAAGAGGTTTGTATAGAGGTATGGCCACTTCCTTTTGTGAGAACCATCTTTGGATTACTTGCTATATAATTTGCTGTATTTGCTTACCTGCTCAGGCTTACTACCAGTAATATTGCCTACATTATTCTATTGTGGAGTGTCCTGTAATATTCCATTTATTCAGTAATTTGTGTAGAATGTCTCTTATTCAGGGAGCTATGGTTGCATTTTTCTATTACATTTCAGTGGATATGAATGTTACAAGTTGCATATTTTCTAAGATATAAGAAAATGTCAAGCTGTGCATATTTCATTAAATGTGTGAACTTTAAAACTGCTCTTTTAGTAACAATGCAGCTGTATGTAATAAATGGAACTGTGTATGGACTCACAAGGGGTGATTCACTCTCATAGCTTTATATCACTAGCAGAATTACCTCTTGTTGGAATGAAATTCTCTATGTGTCCTAAGCATTTTGGTTTAAAAGATACATTTTCATTTTTACTTTCAAAAGATTGAATTAGGACATCTTTTCCTTCATAGGGATTCTGGATTTGTGAAAATGTTAACTTGCAGAGAAAGGTGAATCACAATTTCTGTATTTTCTTATTTTTTGTATATTATGGAGTTAATGAATTCTATCCAAACCTGAAGCAGTAAAGCACTTATTTTCAGGGACTGTATAGAAGAGAAAATGTACCTTGCTTTCCCAGACAGGGTAAGCTAAAACTTTGATAATCTGCCTCTGAACCACTTGCAACTAATTAATATTTTTGTGCATTAGTGGTATTTAAGCTAAAATATTCTCTAGAAAGTGGTAGGAACAAGACTACTTAGATGTAGTTAGAGTTATTCTATTGCCAGCTATCTGTATAATACATTTTCTATAATTCTTCCCTTTACTTGATTTTTTCTATTGAGTAAAATGCTTTTATTTACTCAATAAAAACTTGTGGCTGCAGTCTCATTTATTTGTTTGTAAGGGTAACTTCACAGCACTGGTGTAACTGCTGGCATTTGTTCTTTTCAAAGAGAGACTGGTTAAACAATACTATAATTAAATATACTGGTTGGCTCATTGGAATAGACCTTAATGCCAGAGTTTGTCGGACAGATGGCAGTGTGCACCAAGAATGAAAAGAAAGAAAGTTATGTTGATACTATGAAGATGTCAAGAATCTCTCCTGGAAACAAAGCTCTATTATTGTTGGTGATACTTTGCACTAGAAGGCCTTGGTATCAGTTAGAGGTGGATAAAATCCTATGAGGCAGAGACTGTAATTCCATTCAGTGCCTGCACAGTATAAAACTTTTTTGGGTGTGTTAGAAATTGGTCATAATCCGAGGCAGTAGTGTGCACTTAAAGGCCATATCTCTGCATCTCAAATAACTGGTTGCAGCTGTATAGAATTCAAAGCCTGTATCCATTGCCTCTGACGTTATTTGGTGACAGTGGTGGGACTTTGACAGTGTAATCCTTGATTGTCACATATAAACTGTTGCCTATGGTATGTGATTCAAGGATCATTATCTTTGCCCATCACAACCTGAAAGATTACATTAAGCAGGAGAGTGATTAACTCTTCTTCAGAGCTATCTACTCTCCCAGTGGTATCAAAAGTTGCATGCTTTACGTTTTAATACTAGTGCAGTGATGCATATCAACAAAAATTAAACTTAATAGCTAATATCATGTTTTCTATACAAGTTAATAACTATTATTCCCAAACAGCAAACAACAAGGGAACAAAAGCTGAATGTATTTAAGTGCCCCATTCTAATGGCATAGAATAAAAGTAGCATATTTATCTGTAGTTCTTAGCTTAGACTGTTTACAAAGTCATGTAGTTAGTAATTGTTTTGTTGCAGCTGGTTAAGAAGAAATCATTGATTTGTTCATTAGTGGAGAATTGTGCCATATGTTTCTATTCAATGCTTCTCAATTTAAGAAAATGAACATTTTGAATGTGATATTCAAACCACACCTGTTGTACACTATTATTTTTAACTTGTAGTGTCAGAAATATTTTTCATGTAACAATAATGTCTCTTTCCTAACAGCAGAAGGAAATTGATACTGTTTTCTCTGTCCATAGACTGAGAAAGTGTGTTCCTTTTTTATTTAAATGCTCATTTAGAGTACTGAAAGAGTTAGTGTTCTTTGCAGTTCCTGTGTACTCCAAAATAAACACCTTCTGTTTTCTAGTACCTCTCTCAACTTAGTTAATTGTTTTGGTAAGAATTCATCTACACAATCTGCAATGAATTCCTGCTTGTAACAATATTTTCAGCTGATGTCATACTATGGTTTACCACTGCCTTAGTACAAGTCAGATGATTACCTGCCCAACCATGGTGTTCATGGTATTGTGCACTGCCAGATTTTCTGCAGCTACTTGCACAGACCAATATCAGGTACTTTGTTGAGCACCCAACAGAAGGATCTCAAGGAACTTTATGTATCTATAGTTTTTATACAGCTCAGTACAAAAAACTGATGGACTTGATCTGTTACAATTGTTTTGTTTCAGATGCTTGGTGCTACATGTCCTGGAACCTGTTTCTTCTAGGCACTGTACAAAGCTTCTCTGTCAAAAACTTCTGTTAGTTTCTCTAACAAGGACAGTTGTTCTGTATTTCCTCACTTCTCTGCACCATTGTGTTTGGATTAGCATTATATTCACCATCCCCTGATCTCTTGACAAGGTATAACTGGAACCATTGACTACAGTTTGACTAACACACATTTGGATGAAGCTCAGAATGGTAACTGTTGTATGAGTTAATGAATGAGAAGTGTGATTCATTTATTGGTAAGGGTGATATTATTCCCATGCATGACTCCACTTCCCCAGGTATCAAAATATTAAAGTTCCAGTCCAAACACTTACTTACCTTTTTTCACAGTGTTCATTCTGCGATGCTTTAAGTAGTAAATTAGCACTCTGTATCTTTCTTTCTACCCCCTTTATGTTAAATTATGCACACCAGCATTCCATTCAACATTTTTGCCAGCCACACTGCTTCTGTGTACTTTTGTTTTAATATGCTTTATTCAAAGATTTATTGTTGTTCGATTTTATATTTCAACGTAAACTTTCTGTCAAGCTCCATCAAACCCTCATTTTTTTCTACTGTATTCTTTCTAAGTTCCTCTGTGGCTATGAGTGCATTTTGATTTGCTTCAGTTCTTTCATCATTCCTATGGACTGCTTCTTATTTTATTTTATTTTATTTTATTTTTTGAAGCACACTCCCATTCTGTCAAAGTTCTTTCATCTTAAGTCCAGTACTCCAGTTTTGGGTGCAGCTCAACTTTGGAGCTATTCTCAGTAACTGTAGAGCTGGGTGGCAAGTTCTTTCTAGGTGGTAACCGAATTCTATATCAGATATCATATCTTCACTCCTACTAAGAGTGCTAAAAATAAGATAACAAAGAGGGACTGTAGAACAGAAGATTAATAAAGTAGAAGTTAAAAAAAATAGACGTGGAAATTATGGAATACCTGTTCATAGGTTCATAGGTGAGGGCAAGCTTGCTAGTCATTTGGGGAACTATACCCATTATTTTGCTGTGCCTCTGTCGAGCAGTGACACTGAGGTAATCCTATGCCATTTTATGAGGTCTCTGTCCCAGTACATTCTGAGGTAATCCCTGGTGGTGAATGGCGGGTGATCCCCTCCATAATGAAGATGATTTGCCTTCAATGCCACAAGTGAATTCTTGCCAAGTGGACCTAGAGATTTCTGTTCCCTCAGCACAGGGAGTTAATAGTAGTGTTAAGGTTTAAGTCTCCGCCCTCTCTATCCTGATGGATCTAGTGATTTTGAGGTGTCCCATATTCATTTAATCTGATGGATCTGATGGTTTTAGATTCACCTCTGTGAGAGCAAGGTCATCACTTTGACATGGCCTTTGGAGTTTAACGATGTTAGGCAAAGGCAGGTTCTTTTTTTTGAGATAGATTTTGAATTTTGGTGGGCTTTTTTGTGTGTCCTTTCAGACCTTTGCAACTTGGGGCCCTGAATGGGCTCGAATGGGTCGTCAGCGTCATCTCGGGTCAGATGGATGATGTCAAAGGAGGAATACATTCCTGGTGTGATGAGATGATGATTTTGATGATAAGGTGGGCAATGTAAGGAGACTTCCTAACTACCTACTTTAGCTATGAATCCTTAGAGACAGACTACTATCAACCTGGAGTCCCAGGTCCCTGATCTGGGTTCACTGTGACAGTGGGTCCCTGGGTCCCCTGGGGGTCCTTTTGTTTTTAGGGAGGGACCTTGACCTTTCTTTTGGCATTTTTAAGGACTTGGCTCTAGCACCAGTTTTCTATTTCTCATTTTTTTTTTCTGAAGGATATCTGTGTCCAGGATGTCTTTTCTAGATTATGTAGAGGCTATCAGTCATCTGCGTGTTTTATGTGTTTTGCTACTCTGTACCCAGCTTGTGCCAAAAAGTAGATGCCAAAACCCTCCCCACAGGACTGAGGCCTGTGGGACACCACTTGTGACTGGCTTTAGAGTGCAGGCTTTAGATGCAACTCTGGTGACATTGTTTCTTCTGACGAACCAGCCAGCAACACATCTTGTGCAGTATGGGTTGGTCAGGTTCATCACTTTTCAATTTTACCAGTGGTGGGTTGTATCATTTGTGATAATTAGATCTGATAGGCTGTATAATGATACTTTTATTCAGGCTGTACTGGCATAGCCTTTGAAAAAAATTGCTGACTTGACTGCCATGTCAACCCTTTGACACTGCCTTTGAAAAAATCAACAAAGTTTAAAAATTCCCGATGTCTTTTGCTAACCAAGCTCCATTATGATCTCTTATGAGTCTCTCAGATAATCTTTTATGTCTTTGCTGCGATGATCCTCTCCATGGCTGGGCAAGGCGCCTTTGTCAAGTGGGGCTAATGTGTGGTTGGGTCAGGGTGTTGCTGCCCCCAGTAAGTGCGGGTATGCACAGTTAAACTCATGTCTAGCTGTGGGCAAGGCAATGTTTTCCATTCATGGAGCACACACACCTAGGGGCACCGCCAATCGACCCCATGGTGTGCATGGATTTGGAGTTTGGAGTTCATCAGGTCATGCATGGATGCTTTGTTTTTGCTTTGGTTTTTGTATAGATATCTCTCTCCTTGGGGGGAGGGGGGCTGGGTACTCCTTTTGGTGGACCAGTATGTTGGTTGGGTGGCTGTCATCCAGTAATCTTCACCTGTCACATGAATGTCTGTAGGCATAGTAATCTTCCTTCTCTTTTGTTTTCTTATAGCTAAGAGGTTCAGAACTTCTTTCCTTTGAGTCCTTATGATTTTCTTTAAGATTCTTTACTTTTTTTCTGTTTATTTTTGCTTTTTTTTTTTTTTTGCTTTGGATGATTTTATGCCTACTTTTTTTTTTGCTCTATCTTGTAGTAGCTTCCTCCTTTTTGATCTTTTTTTGTCTATCTTGTGGCAGCTTCCTCCTTTTGTTGGTTTGTTTATTTACCTTTGTTACATTGGGTGTTTTGCTTACAATTGCCTTATCCATGCAGTCCTGCAGGTGCTTGTGCCTTGTGATTGCAGAGCCTGGTACTGCTTTTTAGTCAGTTTTTCGCCTTTCACAGGTGAGTACTGTTTCTTTAGTGCTCAGGGGCCTTAAAGGAGACCACACTTTTGAGTCTTTTTGAAGTGTCGGCTTTGGAGAAGTTCTTTAGTGGAGTGTGGTTTTGGGGGTGGGGTGGGTGGGGATGACACTGGTTGTGTTGAGGTCTAATCTGACCATTACACCTCGATTGAGATCTCCGTATGCTCCTCCATGTTTTGATGATGAGAAACTAGTTGTTCCTCTCTGTTTGGTGGATGGTCACTGTTTTTTCATGGCATTTGAGCTTTGAATGAAGGTGTTTTTGGGCTGGGCTAGGGTAATTGGGTGCCAGTAAGTATGTAGTCTATATTAGAATACATTGTCTACCCTAGTATGATGGTGTTTGGTGATACATTTATTCCTGACCCTGTAAGGTTCCCCATGTGAGCCACTGAGGTTTGTGAGGGTGTGCCTATGTACAATACAATGAGCATGGTTTAATTGCCTCTGGTTGCCACTACCTGCATGGTCTCCGGTGCCCACTGATGAGTCCACCACACCAGTCTTTTGGGTATGGTGGATATGATGAATATGGATATTGTCCGGATGTATGGGGGTAAAATTTTGGTAAGCGCATGAGGTAAAACCTAAGCCGCTGGGGTGCTCTCTGCTTGGCTGCAACAGGTTTCTGTCACAGCACAGACCAGACCATCTCCATACTGAGGAGAGAAGGGCCTCGATGCATAATGAGAGCATTACCCTTGGCATTCCTTTTGTGTTATTTTTTTTAGTTTTTTCCTTTTGGTGTCCCAGTAAAGGTGAGCCTTTTGAGCCTGGCCAAACCTTGCCAACAAGGGTGCCCAAGGGGGTGACGAAGATCCGAATCCCAGGGTCCAAAGCCGGGTGCACCCTTAGCGAAGCAGCTCCCACATGTCCAGCATGGCCAGCCAGCTGAACAGACCTGATGTTTTTGAATGACACCAGTGTTTAAGCCAATTGTTAAAGCTGATCATCTTATCTCTGTATTGGAGTGGGATACTGGTGAAGGTAGGCAGCTCAGGGGGCTACAGTCATAGAGGCCTGGGCTACATAATCAGAGCTCCTCAATCTCTCTTTTCATGTAGTCCAGTATGTCTCAGCCAGGTCGTTTACACCGTGCGACAATGACTGAGTCATATTTGTACCTGCTGTTGAGAGACCTGAGGGCGGTTATGTGGCGGGAGGCCGGTTCTAAGTGTTCTGCAGCTTACTGTGACCTTCTTCCTTAGGCTACAGCCTGTGGCACGACTATGGGTCAGATCTGACTATGGAGTCACCAATGACCAGTGTGTCTGGCATTGTGTTTTGGCCTTAAGGGCTGTGACTGTTGACTGTGAGGACTGAGGTGTTGTGTGTGTTGCAGGTGTTGTGTTCTGAGGTGGTGGTTGTTTGGGTGTCTGCTTTTTTTGGTGGCCTTGTTTTGGTACCTTTTGCATATGTCTTTGTCGAGTATGTCTGTGTGTGTTTATGTGTATGATTTGAGGTTATAATGGTACTATGAGATAGTGTGTGTGGTGTGTCAGTCCCCCCTCCCTCCTGACTGTCTTGCCTATGTTCCTATGTTGAGTGAAGAGCTCAGCCTCCAGTTTGCAAGTTGCATCTTGCATTGTATTTGTGTTTTGTGGGAGGGAGAGAGGAGAGGGTTGTGACATGAGGCAAAGGTAGCTGCCTCCAATATTTCTTTTTCACCACCAAAAATGAAGAAGACTGTGAATTGAAGGATTTAGTGTAGAAAGTGTAACACAGGTTGTATCACAGCATAATGGAACAATGAGTCCGCAAAGTAAAGAGGAAACAGGAGGAGTGGGAGACATTTTAAGAAGGAATGTAGACACAGGAAAGAAAAAAGAGATTTAATATGGTGCAATATTTATGCAAAGGAGAAAGCAAAACTAATCAATACAAAAAGAGCAGCACCAAAGATTTTTGAAGAGATATACAGGCAAAGGCATCCAGACATACAATACAAAAAAATAAGAAAACAAAGAGGAAAAGTAGAAAAGAGGATTAGTAATGGAGAAGTTAAATAAATAGAAACTGAGGTTATGGATTACCTGCGAAGTGAAGGATTTAGTGTAGAAAATCTAACTCTGATAACATCACATCACAATAATGCAGTGGATCCCCAAATTAAGGAGAAACCGGTGGAAACCAGTACAAACATTCAATTTGAGTTGCACAGCAAGGAAAGGAACAGGAAACTGTGGCAACTATGGCACAGTCATTGTTGTGGAGTGATAGGCCAGTGAGTTCCCGTATGAAAGAGCAATGGATGATGCAGGATGAAACTGAAAAGAATGTGGCACAGGAAGATGCTCTGGAACTTTCTATAGAATGACTGCAGGAATTAAGAGAACAAACAATGTGCCCTCAGTTTAGAAGAAAATGATCTAAAAGGATTGCTCAATTTAATAGCAATGGACAGAAATATTAAGATCAATGAAAGAAATCGACTACAGAAAGTCAATAAATCCCAAAAAGTTAGAAGTTTGATAAAACAAATGAACACAGTAATTAGGGCTGTTCATAGAGATTCAATTGGTATAACAGAAGTAAACAGGATACATCACTAAACTAATAACAGATAGTCTTATCAGAAAAACACACGGTAGTAAGAGAAAGTAAAGGGAGAAATCGAATAATATCAGGGATGTAGCAAATAAAGAAAACTATAAAGCAAGTAAGTCAAGAAGTATTACTATTAGAAGTGTATAGATGAGGGAACAGATCAACAAAAATACTCAGAAAGATAGACATGATAAAAGCAATGCATAGTATCAGAACAGAACAGTATCAGAACAGAACAGTATCTCTTGTGCACTACCACAAATAATTAACCAAAAATATCAACATAGGCAGAAAAACTTAGAAGATATGCAGATAAAAATAAAAGTACAAAATAAGTAATTTTATTGATGACCCAAAAAGGTTTTACAGAGAACTGGGAAACAAGAAAAAGGAATTGAAACACCACCAAAAATGAAGAAATAGATACATTTTGAAGAAATATCTATGAAGATCTTGTGAAACAGAGCAAAGATGCTAAATGGATAGAAGTAAAAGAAAGAATAAGTTCAAATGTACAGGATAAGAAATAGGATGAAGTAATGGCCAGACAGATTGAAATAAATTAAGAAAAGCTCCTAGTTGGAAAACCACAGGCCCAGATGCAGCACCTAACTTCTGGCTAAAAGTATTAACATTTTACATGAAGAGTTAGCCATGAGTAAAAAAGTACAGTTGTGTAAAATCTTACCATAAAGGTAGATATCCTTGCCTTCACTGCTGCAGTATTCTTAACAAATGGGATTGCCTGCCATAGAAGCCAGACATCTGGCCAGTTTACCAAAGACTCCTGATGCTTTAAAGGTACCCTGAATATCACCCAAACGCTTCTTGCATAGCATAGGGCATAAAGTGATATTCAGGCCTACTATAGTCAGAACTGATTGACCCAGTAGGAACACCATGCAAGGAACCTAAAAGGTAATCTGTACATCCAGGAAAGCAAAGGACTAGCAGAAAGGAGGGAGCGAACACTGCAGCTGTGAAAACAAGGACATCTACCATTATGGTAAGATTTTTACACAATTGTACTATGTCCTTACATTCACTGCTGCAGTATTCTTAACGTATGGGAGAGTGCCAAAGCTCAGGAAGGAACTAGGGAGGGAGAAGGAGAAGGGTCCTACAAAAAGACATGAAGAACAGCACTAGCAAAACTAGCCCTAGCTCTAGAGATACCATCCAACTTGTAGTGCTTGGTGAAGGTATGCACAGAAGTCCAGGTAGCTGCTTCAAGAATAGAATTAGTATCTAAGCCCTTGAAAAAAGCACCAGAACAAGTCACAGCTCTAGTAGAATGAGCCTTGACTGAAGAGGGAAGGCTCTTGCCATGAAAAGGGTAATAAAAAGAAATAGAATTAGAAATCCAAGAAGAAATAATTTGCTTGGATACAGCAAGTCCCAAAGATCTAGGATGAAAAGAAACAAACAACTGATCAGATTTTCTAATAGCCTTACTCTAATCCAAATAAACCCTGAGTTGCCTATGCACATCCAAAGTATGCAGTACCCTCTCACTGTCAAACTGTGAAGAGAGGAGAGGAAAAAAGTAGGCAGATTAATAGACTGATTAAGTGACAGCTCATTAACGACCTTAGGCATAAAAGAAGGGTTGGTGCGCAAGGGCATTCTGTCCTCATGAAAGATTAAAAAAGGAGGACAAGCCATAAGGGCCTGTAACTCAGACACCCATCAGGCAGAAGTAAGAGCTAACAAAAGAACAGACTTCCAGGAACAATGTTGCAAGGAAGCTGAAGCAGCAGGCTCAAAAGGAGAGCAGGAACTGAAACACCTTAAGGAGGCTTTAAGTACATTAAAGCAGTAAATTGCCCTTGAGTAAATGCCTGCCACTCACTTTGTGGATCCCTAGGGGCAGAAGAAACATGTTTAAGTTTTTGTTTCTTTTTTATGGGAATGTCCCCTCCAAAAAATTGAGAATGCTCAGACCCAGGACGACAGTTGAGAACTGTAGTAGGAACTTCTTCCCCAACTAAAAACAGAGGAACTCCCCTAGGTCCCTCAGAAAAAAATCAACCATGATTGCCCTTGAACGTCCTCTTCGGACTTGCTGCCAGCCGGATCCTCACCAACCTCCAACACAGTTGCAGCAGAGAAATCCGACAATACAGCCGGGAAGCCTCCAGGTTTGTAACAACGTCAGGAGAAACATCTGACAGAGGCTGGACAGCAGAAGATTCTGGTCATACCTTTTTCACCTTCTTCTTCCATAATGGCTGACCCTCATGGCGGGAGGTTCCTTCCATTGTATCTTTAGTGAGAAGCTTAAGACACTGGTTCTCAAGATACAAAGAAAGGGAAAAAATTCTGCTGCGAAGGGTTTTGGAAAGAACGCCTGAAAAACTGAACAAGTTGTATGGTCATGAGAAGCTCCTAGAGAAAAAAGGCACTTATCGTGGTGGTCTTTATGGGGAATCTGTCTCCCACACTCCAGTTTACCCTTCCTGGATGACATTAACCCCAAGGAGCACAAAACAAGACAAGAAAAAAAAACAACAATGGGGCACTTATATGCAACTGCAAAGAAGTCAGCAAACAGGAGTAGATAGTCACTGGAGAAGGAAAATGCTTTCAACTGGCAGAAAATGGATGCGGGTAAACAGACCGAAAGTGAAAAGATATGTTTGGACTGGCGGCATTAAAGTTCTGACTATGGTAGGCCAGAATGTCACCTTAATGCCCTACACTACACAAGCAGTGTTTGTGCGACATTCGGTGTACCTTTAAAGCAACAGGAGTCTTTGGTAGACTGACTGGTCATAAGGCTTCCACAGCAGGAATTCTGAAATGTTAATACTACTTCAGCAGTGAATGTAAGGACATCTATTTATATGTGCACCCTGAACAGACACCAGCCCGGATAACAACAGGAAAAACAATACTCCTACTTAACAGTGAATCTGCAAGCTATCTTAAAAACTATAGACCAATAACTTTTCTTCTGACGATGTATAAACTATACAGTGGAATTGATGCTGACAGAGTTTATAATCATTTAAAAGAAAACTAAATCATGTCAATAGAACAAAAGGGTATCTAAGTTTGGCATGGATAGACTACAAAAAAGCATCTGACAATATCCCACATTCATGGATAAAAGAGTGCTTAAAAATGTACAAGATACACCCTACACTGATTGATTACACTACAGTGACCATGAAACAGGGGCAAACCACTTTGCGGTTAAGCCATGATAAAGGACAAATTATTATTCCATAGATAAAAATGTAAAGGAGGATATTCCATGGTGACTCTGTGTCACTGCTGTTCTTTTGTCTTACCCTTAACCCATTAAGCTGAATACTTAACGGATTAGGTCATGGCAACAATTTGGCTCCCAGAAGCCAACAAAGTGTAAAGACTTATCTTCTTTTTGTAGATGATTTAAAACTCTATAGTTCATCAGATGTGGAACTGAAAACACAACTGCAAGTGATCAAAACTTTTTCAGATTATATAAGAATGTAATTTGGTCTTAATAAATGTGCAAAAGCAACCTGTAAAGCAGGAAAGCTGCAGCACCAAGAAAACATCAGTTTGGGACAGGAATATGATATAAAAGAACTTGAACAAGAGGGAGTGTATAAATATTTGGGAATTGGTAAATATCAACAAAAAACATGATCAAATGCAAATAAAATTTAGTAAGGAATATTTTAGAAGACTAAAATTAATACTGAAAACAGTGTTGACATTTAGGATCAAAGTCCAATCTATAAACCAATTTGCTCTTCTTATCCTAACTTACAGATTTGGAGTGACTGACTGGCCCCAAAAGGTGTTGAATAGGTTGGACAGGAAAATAAGAATGATGCTTCATTCTTGCTGGTTGTGATATACTAATGGCTGATGGACTGTATACCATAAGCCATAATAATGTGGCAAGACTGTTGCACTGGGGATGGTGCAAACACTGTAATACTGAAGTAGCTGGAAAACACTGGAAACATGAGCCACAAAGTATTATAGAAAATGATGAAATGTATATCACATGGGATCACCCATTACCAACAGTTAAAAAAAAAGATCTGAGAAAACTAGATATAGCAGTCCATGAAAAGAAGGCAAAAGTAGCATTGATCATTGCAATTGCTACATCCAGTGAGTACAGTGTCTTATGTACAGAGAGACACAAAGTCATAAAATACCAGGATTTGCAAGCAGAAATGAGGGCAATGTGGAAGAAGGCTACCCAGACAGTTCCAATAGTAGTCGGAGCAATGGGTATTATAAAAAATAATTTACACTTGTACCTAGATATGTTACCGATACATGTAAGTCTGTACAAATTGCAGAAGGAGTCATTACTGGGCACATTGTGGGTACTGTGGAGAGCACTTCTGGCTGACATCAGAGATTGAAACAATACTAATTTCATAAACTTTAATCATACCTTGCCTTAAGAATGGAGTCCAGTCCCGTTATGGTATTAGAAACCCAAAAGACTAGGAGAAATTAAAAAGGGTAGCAAATTAGAGAATTTTCCCCTCCCGTGTGAGTTCTTGCACAAGTTGTCTGAGACATGCCCACGAAAGGCATCTACTCTGTTTCTGAATGTTGTTGTAGTACTCTTACTTTAGCTAAAACGTAGCATTATTAATGCCCTCATCAATGATGTCTAAGTTTTTTCTATCTCTGTAAGTATTCCTATTTTGATTCCTTATGATGTTATTATGCTTTAAGTTCTGGTTTGTAAATGGCTGCTTTATTAACTGTTTTGCCACTTGCTATGGCCAGGTTAACCAACAATGCCTCTTCCATTGCCTGATTATTATCCATTTCTTTTGTTGCCTTAATTGATTCCATTATGTGGAGAGCATTGCCCCATCCTTGAGTTTTACTCTACAGATTTCTCCTAGAAAATATAAATCTGATATAACATCTCCATTGTACATCTCAGTGTACCATCTTTCTCTGTCTGCCACAGTATTTATGTAGCACTTTTCTTTCAAAACTATCAGTTCAGGGAGCTTCTTACACAAATTTTGGGATATAGGGGGTAATCACCATCCATTTTCTAGCAGTGTACTCCTTTTTGGTACAAGTACAACTAGGAGGGCTTGATTTGAACTCAGTACCTTCCACCCTTGAGGTATAGACTCCTACTGTGTTTTTGGGAAGTGAGAGGAAAGAGAGGTGAAGAAGAGAGCACAGGCAGGATGGAGTGGGTGGAGAAGAGTGTCAGGAGTGATTTGTGACAGAAGAGTACCAGTAAGAGTGAAAGGGAAGGTCTACAATAGGGTAGTGAGACCAGCTATGTTATATGGGTTGGAGACGGTGGCATTGACAAAAAGGCAGGAGTCAGAGCTTGACGTGACAGAGTTGAAGATGTTAAGATGGGTGTGACAAGCATGGACAGGATTAGGAATAAGTATATTAGAGGGTCAGCCCAGGTTGGAAGGTTTGGAGACAAAGCTAGAGAGGCAAGATTACGTTGGTTTGGACATGTGCTGAGGAGGGATGCAGAGTATATTGGGAAAAAGATGCTAAGGATGAAGCTGCCAGGTAACAGGAAAAGAGCAAGGCTTACGATAAGGTTTATGGATGTGGTGAGAGAGGACATGCAGGTGGTTGGTGTGACAGAGCAAGATGCAGAGGACAGGAAGAAATGGAAACAGTTGATCCACTGTGGCGACCCCTAACGGGAGCAGCCGAAAGAAGAAGAGAGGAGCCATATACGTACATGGGGAAGAACACGTTAACTCCAGAAATACAGTGACCTGAGGTCAGGACTGAACCATGGACCCTGTGTCTGTGAAGCAAACTCACACACTTTGTTGTCTAAAAGCAGATTGATACTGAAATGAGCCAATTAATTATTTGTATGTGCAATAAGGTGCAGGGGACTACAGCAGTAAAATATAACTGCCAGATATAGACAGCATGAAATTTTCACCCATTGTTATGCCATTACAAATATTTTGGGAGTGTTCTCATGTGGGCTTGAGGGTAGAATAGAAAAGCATCAATTACTATTGTTGCAGTTCAAATTTCTCATTGAGAGGTTTGATCTTGAGGTGAATTTCTTGAAGCTATTCACTAACACCTATGTGGTGTAGAATGTTGCCCCTCTTTCAGCCTACACACTTCCTTGCATTCCAGACCATTTTCTGCAAAATCAACTTAAAAAGCATAAAATAATCTAGGTTCTTCTACTGCAGGTGATCTTAGATTAACAATCTTAGTGTTATTTCATTAATAAATCCTTGCTGATTCTAATCCTGCCTATTATAAGCTGGTAGTTCACTTGGTTAGAAAGTCAGACCCAAGAAAAGTCTGAACACCATAAGGAGCTATGGATGTTAACTGAAATATACATAAAAGGTGCTATAGGCTTGAATGAGTTTAGAACAAATTACAATCATTGAAGATCAGAGGCTTAATCATAATTCTTTGTAATACCGAAGGTGATTTATCTGATGTACTATCAGATAAAAAAGTGTACCATCTACGTTTGCTACCTTTTCATATGCTCTTGGTGGGATATTTCCTACCAAAATAAGGAATTTTGCAAGAAGTCCATGCTGTCATTCTGTAGAAATGATTTGTCCTCAATTTATTACCAAAAGTAAGACTCAGTGATGTAGAATTTTAGTTGCTTCTTTTGTTTTGTATCATTTAAGTGGTTCAGATACAGCAAAATAGTTTTCTACTTTGTTTAGAAGAAAGCTGAAAAATGTCTCCTTCCTAAAATATTTGTACATTTGTCATTTTTTATATTTTCTGACACAGTATAACCTATATCAGGATTCCCCTGCATAAAGAGGGACAGGTAATGACCTCAGAGTGGCAGTTGAAATGTCTAAGGCTGTGAAAGCTGCTGGCTGATTAATAGTACAGTGCTCTTCTTACTGTCATCTGTGTGACAGTGTGAGGTTCACTTTGTTATAGATATGAGGTTCTTACATATTAACCTTGCTGTAACATAATGGATTATGATTAGGCCTCCATTTATAAACAAGTTGTTAAATGTTCCAGACATGGTCTAATATTCACTCACACCCCAACCTCATGACTTTGAGGAACCTATCCGCACCTTGAGTATTCCCGTAGAACTGAATGCTTGACCATTGTGATTTTACAGCAGTAAGCTGATGGAGTGTCTGATTTGCTCAGATGATCAAATCAGGTGCCACGGACATTTCTGGGGGAAAGCATATTGTTAATTAACATTATCTGCTCCCTCAGACTGCTACATTAGCATGCGGTTTCACCTGCAAGACACACTCCTATTGCATGTCCCCATTAAGATAAAGCACCAGTGGTAGAGTGGCCTCTAAATTTGAAAGGTGTAACCTTTCTGAATCTCAGGAACAGTTGTTAAGAAATTCATCTCAGGAGTGGACCAAGGCAAAGCTCAAGGGTGAATCTTAACATCTATTTCACGAATATATAACACCTGAGTTATGAATTGGGAGACCTGATCATAATTCTTTGTAGCACATGTAGGTCTAGCTGCTTTGATGCACTTCTCATTGCAGAAAAAATTGAAAGAGTCCAAAGTGTTTTACAGCTTTGAAAGTTGTGAAACTCTTAATGCTGCCTCACAAAGAGAGGCCAGAAACTAAGCGTCCCTCTGATGAATGAACAGCTTTAAAACCTGTTAGACACTTCACTATGCCACATTTTGTGTCTGACAATAAAGTGTTTTACAGTGTTTAAACCTATTTTAGCTTCTTGACACTATTCTGTTGTGGCCAGCACTGGCTGATGTTAATGATCTAGCATAAGATTAGTTGTTAACCATGCTGAAAAGTGCCTAACAGAACTTTGGTAAGCCCTTTATTAAGTCAGAAAGATGCTTTACAGAGCTGTCATTTTCTCAAACTCGGCAAAAAATCACAGAGCTCCAGGTATTGCAAAGTTATTTTTTCCTGCTGTTGGAGTATAGTCATTGCACTTCATGAATACATGAACAGGCTTAAGGGCCAGTAGCCACACATGGAGTGGCTGTTTTGCAATGATACAGTGTTACAAAAACACTGATAATTACATCATTTTTAGCACAGCTTTTACATTCTTTTGGCTTCTTTTTAAGAATGTTGATGGATATTAGCATAAATCTGCATTCCAATATTTATTTAATTATCAGTTTATTAATGAATTGAGTGGTCTGGTCCACAGACTGCTTTCAGCAATGACCCAAGCTCAATGCTGAGCACATAAAGTTACAGCAGTGCAGAGAACATACAATTTCATAAAAAGATAAGACAATATTAATGCACAATCCTTTGGAAAGAACCCCAATAGTATACACAAGACATGAAACTTACATTTATCATGCACATTTTATAGGGAGGGTAGTATAGGTATTATAACATATGCTTACAGATCAACAAATATTATGGCATGCTTTTACTTTCAAGCTATTGCACATATTTAGTTAGAGAAGGATTTCCCATGGATTCAGAAACAACCCCAACACTGGCTGGAAGAGCTGCATAAAAATAAAAAGGGCTGTTTACATGATATGAAGATTTGCAATTCAGAGACTGGTTAGCTACTAGTGTTAATCAGCACTTTCCTGTGGTAGTTAACACTATACCCCATGCATCACTTTCACACCCCTCCCTCCACTCTACCATAATTACACACACACACACACACACACACACACACACACACACACACACACACACACACACACACACACACACACACACACCACTATTCTACCTATCCCCTAACAAATTCCTGTACTGTCACCTCCTAGGCATACAGACACTCACACATACATTCAAACATGCAGCCCCACAAACTACCCATCAATACCAGTGTGCTAAAAAGCTTCCTGTTGAAATGTTGCACCCCCTCCCAAAAAAAATGACTGAAAATCCAGGAAAAGAGTGAGTCTTGAAGATCACTCTTCTCCTTTAAACTTCTTTTTTTTGCAGATGGCAAGCCCCCCCCCACACCTCCAAACTTATATATACCAAATCCAAGATCACCATACTTCAGAGAAAAGGGAATATTCCACAAAATGGCCATCTTAGACTTAGTATATGTAAGTCTATTTTTCGGCCATTCAGTCTATATTTTGGGACTCTCTCTAGCAGGTCCCAACATTTCAAATGGTTACAATCCTAAACACCTTAACAGTTAACTCTACTATGATGGGTGAACACAAGCTTTTGGCTGTGTTTATTAACACAAACAGCTGGGAATGGCCATGCTATTTTCTCAGCCGAACAATTATCTGAACTGTTTGGCTGCATAAATGCTTTACTGCAGGCATTTCCTGGAGACAGCATATGGCTAATAAGCATATGCTTCTTCCATGGTATGCCTGATTAGCACCTACAATGCCCTTGTAGACAGCCCACTGCAGTGGTGCACATCTTCTTGCTAGAAAGCACCATGGTAGGACAGTCTTTGAATCCAAATACTGTGACTAACTGTGAATAGCAGGACCAAAGAAATGTATAAAATAATATATTTAATAGTACAGAATAGTTAAAAACTTTCATCCAATAGTTAAGAATTCATCAGAATACCTTCTCATAGGATCAATCTCTTAAATAATACACAGTTATCAAATGACCAGGGCCACTAACTGCAATAATTAGTAACTAAATAAAATATTAAAGTAACAACAATAAAACACATAGAACAATACAACCATAACTATATATGTTAAAATATATTATCAAAACTATTTTTATGGATATATATATATATATATATATATATATATATATATATATATATATATATATATATATATATATATATATATATATATATATATATATATATATATATATATATATATATATATATATATATATATATATATAAAATATATATATATATATATTTATGGAACATTTAAGAAATATAAATGTAAAATTTGTAATTTATAACTTCACAGCTCACAATTTTAAAACACTGGCAACTGAAATAAATTCATTAAGTGTAGGAAAAAACCCTGCATTTTATTTTAGTTGCCAGTGTAATTCCCGGGTCTTGTTATATTATTTTATACATCTCTTTGATGGTATTCATAGCTCATCAGAATCTTCAGTTTGTTTTGGTTCTTGGTGTTACCTGTGATTGGTCTGTTTTTTCTGAATCCAAATGGTTACTGAGAGGTGTGCACCTTGTGTACACCTTGAGGTAACCTTTTTGAATTTGTCCTTTTACTTTTTACCTCTCTCTTAGGTTTTGGTCTTTAAATGTCATGTTTTTACCCTTTTTCTGTCCATTATATCTGATGCACATGCATTTGTGCTGTTTATAGTGAAGCATCTCTAAGTTGACCTGAAAGTGATAGTGTTTTCTGTTTTATAGCTGTTTATCCTTCCCACAGCTGCTGTGGGTTATATGTGTCCTTTCCTTATCTAGGAAACAACAACCAGCCAGCTTCAAAAAGATCTGGCTCATCTAAACCTTTACTCTGACTGCCGATTAGCTAGTCTGAAGGAGGGAGATTTCTTCAATACTTTCTTGTGAACTCAAAAAGAAGCATCTGTCAGGCTTCACAGCAGCAGCAATCAGCCATGAGCTTCATTTCCTGTAGACATGTCCCCTATGGGGGTCCCCTCCACAAAGAAATTATTGCCATTTTAGGAAAAATACTATATATTTTATTTTTTGATTAGAAACAGTATTTCCCCTTTAAGAAACTTGGTATTATTTTACTGTATTTGAAGTTTCTTGTCAGGGGCTACTTTTTTAGTTATTAATGTATTTTAAACTAATTGGGGTATTTTTGTGAGAATGTATGAACTGTTTGTGTAAATTTTTTTTGGCAAAAAAGTGTTATTGTAGGGGCAGGCAGGAACAGATGTATTTAGTATAGTGCTTGTGCTCATTTGTGACAACCTACCTGCATATGTTTTTTTTTCTGTCAGCGTGTTTGTGTTTGAATGGGGTACTGACAGAGAGTTTATATTATGCATGTACTTGTTTCTTGTGAAGGGACTGGGGAAAGAGCTGTGAGTGTAAGTGTGCTGCTAGTGAACAGTCCATGCAAACTCACCTTCCGATTGACTCACTAACAGGTTCATAAGTAAGTACTAGCCTAGCTGCCCTTGCAGGCCATTTTAATCCTAACCGACTTCTCTTTTTGTGCTCAAAATAACCCACCCCATGTGGTTATATATTGGCCTTGCCCATCCTATGGCTAATAATTATATATTACCCCTATGGGTTTACTGGAATCATACCATAGATGATTTGAGGGGGACTCATGTATAGGATAAATCAATTACGAGTTTCCTCTATCCATTAGTAGTACAGGGGAAAGTCCTGGGGTAAATTGTCTGTCTCCCATCCATAGATCTGAATTGCAGTTGAAAATGGACAGGGATGAACTTTGTCTTATGTGGATGGGGAGACTGTTCCACATTAGCTATATCCTCTCCAAACTACCTCTCCAAACTGTTCTGTTGATGTTTGCAGAAAAGGTTTAGATCCCTAGACTGAGTATTTATAATGCCATTTGACTTGCTGATGAGCTGTAAACCCATCAGTAATGGGTGAGAGGATGCCTTATATGCCAGACACAGGTCACCTCTTAGCAGTCTGTAGGATACAGAGTATTGTGACAGGATTTTGAGTTGGTTCATGTAAGAAATGTTGTTTAGGACTTATATCCTTTTATTAAGGTACTTCATTCCAGTTGTTACATGTGTCTAGATGGATACATGCCAAAGGGGGCATTATATTCAATGAATAGCCTAATGAGGACTGAGTAAATGGGGACAATGACATCCACAGAGCTAGACACATTCTCTTTGTTTATAAGCTGTGTAATATAGAAGGTCTTTCTTACAACAACACACACATGTTAATGAAAAGTTAGGGCACTGTCCATATAAGTTCCTAAATCCTGAACAACTGGACAAACTCATAGGGGCATATTGCCATTGTGGTAGTTTCCTGGGGTAGATGACTTTCTAAAGGATACCATAATGCATTCTTTGGCATTTACTTTCAGTCCATGATTTTGGCATTAGTTATTTATTTGGGACAAAGCATCCTGCAGAATGACAAAGTGATTTGGGGATTCTATCACTACTTCTAGCGTGCAGTCATCTGAAGAAGTAATTACAGTTATGAATTCCTTACCTTGGTAAGGCAGGCATTACAGTTAATGAATCCTGGCATGCAGAAGCCATTACAGTTGGGCATACCTTGTAAAGTAATTCCTGTGAAAACAGGGTCTGATGATTCTGACTTTGACAGGGCTTCTCCCAGGCCCAGACCTCTGATTGTGAGAAACATTAATTCTTAACCTTCTGTTGAGGAATTTTCTTTTAATCAGACTATAGCCAGGACAAATGCAATATTTTTATGGAAGCAAATAGATGTTGAAGTGAGTAGATAGTATATGTTATAAAAGGACATAACTCTTTCCTCTCTCATCCCCCTGTACTACCAACTGTGGAGGATGTGTTGAATTCTGCCTGTAATTATTCTGATACCCAGCTGTCAATTCCTAAAAATACACATACATTGTATACGATACAGCAGACTAATAGTTGTTTTCTCTCACCTTAAATCTGATCCAGCAGCAATTTCATCAGTATCTCATGCTGGCAGCAGGTTGGCTCTTAAGGCAAATCCTTCTCCTGGTGGTAAAGAAGGTAAAATGTTGGCCACATAGGTAAGAGAATGCTTTCTTCTTCCATATTAGCCTTCAGAATTTGAAGTTACCAGGCATATATGTGGAATTTATGGTTTGCCATATGGACAGTCTGGGGGAATTGGCTATCACTCTTCCTACAAAAGAAACTTTTGAATCAAACTGTTTCTACCCCATCCCAAGTATCAAAACATGCTTTGAAGAGTGTTTATGATTGTGCAGATACTGTGTCTAGGGCAACTGCTACTGCTATGGTGTTGATGAGATGGGAATGGAATTAAAAGTCTGCTGATGAGGTAAAGTCTGAAATCTTATAAGGAGTTGTTGTTTGACTCTTCTACTACCATGGTTCTCAAACAATATGAAAAAAAGGGGAAACTGACTCAGGGAGTTTCTAAGATTTTTTAACATACTCAAATACACATCTGATAGGCTTTCCTCTTTCACAAAAAGTCCAATAAGGAAAACCAGTCATTTTCTGGCAAACAAGGTGCTAAAAAGAGATGGCTAGAGGAAAATAACCAGAAACAAGGATTATTTTAGAAAAGTGGACAGACCGACAGTACAGAATGACTATGCCAGCATGCTTTCCCTCATTCCTTCTTCTCCAGCCAATATCTCTACAAAAATTAGCACTGCCCTTTGGCAGAAGATAGTTTCAGATTCTTTGGTGTTAAGAGTGGTACAGGAGGGTTACAGGATTACAGATTATAAAAAGGGAACAGCATTGGTAGAGACAACAAATTCAACAGAACTCAGGTCTCCCCTTCTCTTCTCAGACCATAAACCAATCTCATACTACAGATTTTGCTTGGGGAGCTGTTTCTATGAGGACAAAGGTGCAAGGCCTGTGGAGTCTTTCACACAGACCAAAGCACATCAACATAAAGGAGATTTTGGCTGTGATATATGCCTTGAAGTATCTCCATGACCTGTGGACCCTAGGACCACTTCTAGTGATTACAGACAATACCACAGTCATGTGGTACATATAAAAGTAGGGAAGTACAAGGCTGCATCCAAATGCAGGCTGGGTGTGATGGCTTGGGAGTTAGCTGTTCAGCATTCCTTAACCCTACAAGCATTTTATATTCCATTTGAGAAAAACATAGTGGCAGACAATCTGAGCAGGACCAGGACAGACCCTCATGAATGGAAAATGGATGAGGAGGTCTTCCAGGAACTGATCCAGTTGTGCGGAACACCCCGAATAAACTGGTTTATCTACTTTCAAAACATACAACTACGCACATTTTGCTCCAGGGTTCCTTGCAAGCAAGCCCTGAAAACAGATGCATTTCAGTCCCTTGGAAAATAATGTTCCTTTATGCATTTCCACCCTTTCCACTGATATCCTGGGTGGTTCTAAAAATTCAAAAGGATACTCCAAAGTCATTGTGGTGACTCCCCTCTTGGCCCAGGCAACACTGGTTCTCTATTCTTATGAAATTGGCCAAAAGCAATTACCACAAGCTTCCTCATAATCTGGTTCTACTCACACAAGACAGGGTGAGTTTGATATATACCACAATCTCAATCAACTTCAGCTGATTGTCTGCATGACTCAATACCTTTTAGAGACTTATTTCATGAGAACATGCAGCAGGTACTAAAGGAGGCACGGCCTGCTAATAGAGAAACCTGTATTGGTATGTGGAAATGATTTTGTATTTGGTGCCTAACCAATAACATGGGCCCATCAAGGATTATGTACTACTGGTGCTCAAATATTTGTGTGGGTTACTTTCATCTCGCCCTCCTTATTCCTCTATAAAGGTTCATTTTGTGACCATTTCAGCATGTCTGCCCATGGACCCTCTTCCTTCTTCTCTCTTTGTGGAAAAACAGTTTCCTGAAAGGAGTCTTACACCAGAGACCTCCTTGCAGACAGGTAACTCCTCCTTGGGATCTCAACTTTGTGCAGGAGCAGTTGACTGTGTGACCTTTTGGACTTACCCACTTAACTGATTTAAAGTTCTTGACTTGGAAAACTGTACTCTTCATTGCTCTGACATCTGCAAGAAGAGTATCTGACTTGCAAACTATGAAGTTGAGTGAGCCCTATCTGATTTACCACATGGATAGAATATTTTTAAGAACAAACCCCTCATTCATGTCTAAAGTTAATTTCAGAGTTTCCTTTGAATCAAGCCCCCAGTCTCCGAGTTTTCTACACAGAACCTATAAGCTAAGGAGAAAGGATTCAGCATACTCTGGATATGCATAGGCAGCTTAGGTACTATCCTGACAGAACTAAGCCCTTTAGAAAAGCTGATTAGCTATGTATTTCTTATCAAAGGACAAAATTCTATAGCTTTTTGTTATTCCCACCATGGCAAATCCATTCCAGACAGTGTCAAGGCATATTCTACTAAAACCTCATCTTCTTCAGTGGCATACTGGAAAGGGGACTATAGAAGCATTTTAGAAACAGCTATGTGGTCTTCTGTATGTAATTTTACCAAGCGTTACAAACAGCATTCTTTTTCTAGGTCCAGAGATAGTTTTCCTAGAACCATTCTCTAGAGGCTTCTGGATCCCTATCCTTCCTTCTCCCAGGATGGATCTAGAGGCTTCTGGATCCGTATCCTTCCTCCTCCCAGGATGGATACGCTTTGGTAATCAACCTATATAGCCAAAAGGCTACTGCAACAGTGGGAAAGATGAACATAGTACAGTTGTGTAAGTTGCACTTACCCATAACAGTAGATATTTGAGTTCCTAAAAACACACCAACAGTCAAGTTCCACCAATGTTCTTTATTCCATCAACGATCTGGTACCTCGGCTATTCGCCTTCAAAGGATCACATTACAGGTTTCAAAATGAACTCCTTTTATACTTCATAACTAATTGATTAATTGACAATTAAATTCAATTATTCATCAAAATTTAAAGTGATCTCTGTATATAAGATATAGAAAAGTGGCATTTACTTATTTAATTTATTTTAAACATTTTAAACCAATTATATTATGAACCAATTATACTTATATAATATAACCCTTCAACACATACAAAATTCATTAGATATATAAATAAATAAATAAATATATGTGGAAAAAACTATTCCAAGACATAAAATAAATGTATATATAACAAAATTAATTTCATTATGTACAAATATTATTACAGCTAAATTCATATTACTGAATGTAAGTAATTTACTGTCCTTATACTATTTTTGTATCATCCACTGAATTATAACAAATTAAATAAATAAAAAATATATATAATAAATAATAAATAATATATGTGTGCAAAATTTAATCTGTGTACATTTTATAAGCCCAGCTCCTGATTTAAACCAAATGGTTTCAGTGTTTTATATTTAAGTATCATTCTTGTTTCCAATTCTAGCAGTTTACCCACTATATCATCTCCCTTGCAGACAAAAGGTTTCCCCAATACACAATATCTCAAACTATCACTACAACCATCATGAGTATCCATGAAATGCTTAGCAACCGGACTAATGGAATTTAGATTTCTTATGTCCTCACTGCTGCTGCTGTAGTCCCACCCCACCTCCCCACTCTTGTATATAGCTGCAGTTGGGATATAAAGTAGGGTTTTGTCTGTTTCTACTTTATATAAATCTTTATTATTATAAGTTGTTTAATTCAGGATTCTTAGGCTGTTCTCTCTTTGTGTGGGAAGAAAGTTTTGAAGAAATCTTCACTCTGACTGGTGACTTCTCTCTTTGGGACTAGCCAATCAGCAATCAGAGTGAAGGTGTGGCAGGAAGCCAGAACTTTGTGAATCTGTCAGATTGCTATTTCCTATGTAGTGAAACAACCCATATAGACTAAAGGAAATATTTATTACTTATTGCATAAAGCAGCAGTGAAGAATTCAAACATCTACTGTTCTAGGTAAGTGCACCTTAACAACTGTACTTTTCTGTGGGCAGCTAATTGATCCCCAAAGTGTTATTACTGTAAACAGAACTATAGCTTACAGCCTTAACCCCCCTGTGACAACTGCTAGAATAAACTGCCTTAGAAGAAATCAGTGCTCCTTTGCACCACCACTAAGACCAGAATTATGCTCAGTTAATCCAGGCCTTGCTTGCTAGATTCCTTTATTGCCTGAAATCCCTACTTTCCAACTTTTTTCCCCTAAATCTTATCATTCAGCATGGCATTTTCTCAGGTAAACATATGATAGAACAACCTATTAAATGACAGCTGCCATATATATTATATTTCAGACCCTTTGGAGACATACATACTCTTTCTCTTGCAGTGACTCAGCTCTGTTTTTGTAGTATTGTAATCAATGATATGTTCGGGAGATAAACTATTGATTTTTTTCCAGGTCTTTGTCTGGTACTAACTGTATATTTCACTTCAGAATTATCACTACAGTTCAGTGTTTTGTGCTGTAGTTATGTGAACAACCTTAGTATTTGGAAAGGAAATTGCAATCAAAGCAAAGTTGAGGTTTTTCTAATTACAGGCTTGCTAACTGGAGCATAACACCACTTTGAACTAGTGGCACTTTTGTAATTAAACACATTTTAAATACTACATTTATGTTAATCAATGGAACATAAACAATGCACATTGCATGTTCTTGTCTTAAAACCTGGAAGGTGGGAAGGTGGGTTTAAAATGGAGTTAGGTCTCTACAAAAAAAGAAGGAAAAAGGAACTGGTGTATTTCATTAAAGGAGAACTGCACATACAGACTCAAAAACATGTTTATTTCATCATGGTTTGGTGTTTCCTACATTTTAACACCACTCTGGGACTATTTACAGGTTTTTAAATATTGTTATATGTAATTTCTGAGTCTGACCACATGGGGTCTGGCATCTTGAAGTAATTCTGATTGTTTGCCTCTAGGTATTCCACAATGCAATGCTTGTCTGTACAAAATTACATCATGCAGGCCTCTTTCTTCCTAAAGCTCCTGTTACTGAATTGATTTTACATGCATACACTGCTGTCTTTCAGTCAGTTAGTTTTAAGTAACATTTCATGCCGTTCAATGACTACTTAAAATACAAACAGTGCAAATGCCACTGAACAGACTTTCAAAGTGCTTTTATTGCTGCTTCTTTTTAGAATGGCTAAATTGCCGTGTTTTGTGAAGCCTGAATTGTACTAGATGGACTCATCTCCCATCCACCTTCACACCTAACTTTCCCAGCTGTCAAAGTGCTAAGAGTAATTTGAGCTGTTACCTGCTGTGATTGACAGCTCAAAGCAGGGGACTTGACTCATGTCCTGTTTCTTTGTTCTAGCCTTTGTATTGGTAAGGGAAGGACCAAGGAGCTGTGACATCACAGCATGGGTGGGTTTTTAGGAAGGTAATGGTGATGTCAGTTTGGTGAGGGAATTGGCCAGAAAACTACCTGTATTAATTGGCCTTGATGACATCAATGAATTGAAGACTGCAGCAAGCTTTTTCAGGGTGGGATAAAAGTTTTTTTTTTAAAGTGAAACTACCACAGTACAGTAAGGTACTGTTCTAGAGGAGAGAAACAGTCAATTTAAAATATTTTAAAGGCTGTATTGCTGTTTGTTCATAGCAGGGACAGTAAATAGTGAGAAAAAGGAAGAGAAGTTGAGCATTTAATAATAAAATCTCATTGTTCTCCTTTAAGTTCACCAAGCAAATCCATTACAATGTGTGTCAGTTGAATAGTTTCTACATGGTTTATGAAAGTTATAGTAAAAGGCCTTCACTGAAGTATCAAAACTATGATTGTAGACCAAAGGTTACAAACAGAGATTTTACCTCTCAAGTGTCCAGATTTTTTAAAATGTGCAGATTTTTCACTCATATTTTTGGTCTATTCTTCATAAAATTTGTGTTTTTTTGGCAAATCATTGAGGACTGAAGTCACTAAATAATGACATATGTTTGTTTTAGACTTTATATTCTTCAGAAAATGTATGATATTGCAAAACCTATTATTCCATCCACTTTCTTCAGTTGTCAGAGCAGTATGTAAAATCTGTCCCTCATTTTAGACCTTTGTTCCCCCATTACTTTTGACTTTGCACAATTTTTTTGCACTTAGGGAATGAGAGATATGACCTGTAGAGTTAAGCTTTCAAATGTTCTTTTAGTTGAAGTTACAGATTTATAAGAATTTCATCAAATAACAGTTATCCAGTTCTTTATAGAGCTTTATTTATTCTATGCTGCTCTTTCACCTGAATGTACACAGAACATCCCAAAACTTGATTTGTTAATTCCACAGATCACATGGTGACAGTATTAATCAAGTATTATAAGCGATTAGCTTAAACTGCTGAACTGTATCATTGGGTAAGCACTCTACTGGACATGAAGACATTCTAGTAAAGTTGCTGTTAGATTCTGTAGAACAATAAATGCACGCCATGCTTTGTTATCCCATCTCATAGGAGTTATACATGTGATCCCTGCCTATGATGCTTGTGCACAGCAGTTCTTTGTTTTTTTCAGTATGATTAATAAAACACTGATCTGTCCCTGAAATCAAACATATTTAGTTATGTAACTGTGATAAGAGCTTTACAGTTTGCTTTTTTCCAAACACATTTATTGAATTATCACTTGTGACAGGCAAATTTAGATTCATATAAAAGTAATCACACTATAATTAACATACCAAACATTTTACTTCACATATATTGCCATATATCATATAATCTAAGCAACATTACATACATTATTCAATTCCTGACTTTTTAAATAAGAAACATCTTTATTAAGCTGCCACTTACTACACAGACAATCATACATTTATACAAGTGAAAAGAAACTGCACCAACACAATCCTAGTTGCAAGCATTTTACATCACAAACCATATTGATACACTCCCATTTGGAAATATTATACATCACTTATAATTTACCCAATCTTTTTCAGTCAGACATTACATAGTTCATTTAAGCCCTGCCTCCTTTTAAACATCATTCCTCTCTTGTATGTATTGTTCCCACACTTCTCATTTTTTCTATGTAGTTTGCTCTTACCCTTTTCTAAAGATCTCAGTTCCAGTTGTTTTATCTCTGTTGCTATATTCACTACTTCTAGTATAGTTGGTTTAAATTCTGATTTCCATTTTGTAGTAATTGCTTTTTTGTCATCTACCATTATTAGACACAGCAAGGCGGCCCTACTATGCCTAGGCAATTTTGATTCTGTATCATAGCTCAGAAAAATCATCTCCCTTGTCAGACCAATCTGCCTACTCAGCATCTCCAATAGTGCATCCCGCAGGGAATCCTTAAAGTCCACCAATTCACTGCACTCCCAGAAAATATGTTCCCAATTATCTCTTTCTACCCCGTCATACCTCCAACATTTGCTATCTGTCTGAGGAAAAATTCTCTGGAGTTTACTTGGGGTACAGAAATATCCATGCAAACATTTCTAGGCAAACATCCTACATCTTCTAGATTTTGTTGCTTATTTGGGAGACATACATATATCCTTCCATTATTTCATTGTGAATTGCTTATCCAGTCTCTCTTCCCAATCTTTTCTAACCTCTTCTGATTGATTCTTATAGTGATCATGCAATATTTTATATGCTGTACTAATTATTCCCTTTTTAATGGCAGTTTCTGTTCTAGATTCTACTAAAAGCTCTACCAGTTCTTTTGAAACTGGAAGTGTGTCAGTTTGGTTTGTGATATAAAATGCTTGCAACTAATATTGTGTCAGTGTGGTTTGTTTTCATTTATATAAATGTATGATTGTGTAGTAAGTGATGGTTTAATAAAGATGTTTCTTGTTAAAAAATAGGCGGGAATTGAATAATTTATGTAATATTGCTTAGGTTATATGGTATATAGTAATATATGTAAAGTATAATGTTTGTTATATTAATCTAGTTTGATTACTTTTATATGAATGCAAATTTGCCTATGTCAAAAGTGATAATTAATAAAGGTGTTTGGAAAAAAAACTCTACCAGTGCTGGTCTTTTGTTTAGGACCCCCCTAGTTCTTTCTTTCTGCTTATTCTCTGATATCACTCCCTGATAGGGAAGGCAATATCTAATCTGAAGTCCAAATAAGTTCCTGGCATCTTTCCATTCTATCCTTTACAGTTTGCTTGAGCTAAAATACTATCATGAGTCCAGTAGAAGGCTGTGTTATTCTGGCATTACATCATGACCTTAATGCAATATACAGTAACGAAAAAGTGAAAAGACTTAATTCATTTTGTGACATTATCCTCTCCACATTTTACCTGAATGCCATGTCACTAAGTTGTTGAATCTGAGTGCTGTTCATCCCACAGATAAAGTTCCCGAGGCCAACAAGCTCCACACTACTGAGAAGTATGATTTTGGATGCAGTGAGGGTCATGAAGCGGTTGAAGACTGTTGTATACTGTCAAACATATAACAAAATATATGAACAGGTATGTAATTTTTCCCTTTCATCTTTCCTTCCAGGAAAATAAAACATATACATAATTTCCTTACCAATGACGAAAAAACATGCTTTAAAAAACAGTACAAAAAACAAGTGTGCAATTCAAATGCTTTCATCTATAATATAGATAACTAAGAAACTGTGTGTGTGTGTGTGTGTGTGTGTGTGTGTGTGTGTGTCTGAAAACTTAGAAGATAAGGTTAATGGCCTAGCATAAAAGTGAAGCACATTAGAATGAATATTCAAATAAGAGAGAAGAAAACACACATAATTATATCAATAATTTTAGTCTGACTAAGCTAACACTAAAAAGATAAGATAACATCCTCATTTTTCAAAAAGGCAGAGCTAAACTGGTCAGGCAGAGAAGTAGTAGTCTTCAAATATAATGAAAAAGGCATGTACGCCTACTGACCAGACACAATGCACAGGTAATAAGGGTGGGATAGCTTGTGAGCTGGTCCTGTCATCAATACTGTTTTGTTACCTTTGCTGGAATCCAGGTGAAGGAAGACAGTGTGGATAGAACATCAATGGAACTCAGTGGTAATTGTTGCAATTCTGACTCAGTAAAAGCTGACACAATGCATCCCAAAGAAGAGAGTCTATCTGTTGTAATATTACTCAGGGATCCCCATGCCTGTAGATAAAGATTTATGAAAACAGTAGAACAAATTAAAAGAAGGTTAAACATACAAGAGTCGCAAATAATTGGTGACACTTCTTCTCATGCTGATTTATCACCTTCATTAACAGTAGTAATAAACATGCATACTGTTCAGATTCCTGAAGAAACCTGAGTAACGTAATAATTCCCAGCATACTACTCAATCTGCATACAATGAATATAGGAGCAAAGGCCCTTGAAAAGTAGGTACATCCGGACTAAAATCTGGACATCTAATTAACGTAAAATTTAAATGCCAAATATCTGCTTCTGTGGCAAACAGCCATAAAGACCTGACTCCAGCCCACATGATCTGAATTTTGTTAGCAGCTTGGCTACTAATGCAGTGCAGAGCTCTCAACCTTCCACCTGCAAAATGAGGAAGACTAGGACTCATAATGTTGAATAAATGGGCAAAATGTGAAACACATACTAATGGTTTACTAATAACTTCAACTAGGAAGGTCATAGGATGGTTAAAATATGTTAATTTTACTTATAACAAAGACCTTTTAATGAATTAGTAAGATTCCTTTCTATTTACCATGGATATCAGTTAAACAGTCCCTAACACTGAATGTGTGACAGATCCTTTCAATGTGGAACTTCAAGGAACATGAACTTTTTAAAACCCTAAATGAGGTATGCTCCTTGTAAAGAGGTACACTTGAGAGGTATGACAGAGTGGCAGGAAAGGATGGGAATGCATTCATCAGTAATGCTGCTGAAGGGAGGCATTGTTCAAAGTGGGGAGTTGCCCTTGTACAGTGGAGATGAGCATGGGGGTGGGTAGGTCATACAAAAAAATCCCCCCGGCTATAAGATGGACAAAGGACCCCCATGATGCCCTTAGGATCCTCACTGTCCTTGGCTAAAATCTAAGCATTGGTCAATGGGAGAATTAGAGTGCAGATAGAGCCAGTGAAGGATGTGGGGCATTGGGATAGCTGTCAGAATGATAGTAAAGGGAAAGGAATTTGAATATCAAATAGCTTGCAACTCTTTCTCCTTTTTGTACAATGTTGAGATACAATCCAAAAACAGATGTTTAAAAAACAGAGATTGATAAAATGATGGAAAAATATAAGTACATTGTCAAAGAGGCCATGCAAAATCTGTAGACTTTAATGAAATGTACTGCAAAATTCTACTACATAAGGTCATTTATTTTTGCTTCTGAAAAAGGGAGATGTGAGATGTGTATCTTCTTTCTTTAAATTATTGGCGTCTCTAGTATGTTGGTCACATAGTGCAGTCTTCTGTGCACTAGACAGCTTCAAAATCATAGGAACAGTTGTGAGGTATAATTCCCTGTAACAGTTATTATAAGACAAGCATGTATTAATTCAGCTGAGGTGGTTCACTTTCTAATATTCTTCTTCCTCTATTTTCAGAATTTAAATGTTTCAATGTTTCAGAGTTTGTAATAGGCTATTGACTTCAGCAGACATCAGGAGGGCAAAGACCATTAAATTCTATTCTCATTCCATAGATCTAATTCGCTTTTAAATATTTCTTCACTATCCACCTGCCTAATTTCTAAAGGCAGTGAATTGAATGTCTGTCAAGCTTTGGTGTAAAAAAAAATCTTTGTTTTACATTTTGCCTTTCTAAGTTCAACAAATACTTTATTATTCTGTGTATCCTTATCATGCTGTAAAATGAAATTCCTAATAAACATCCAATTTCTTCTATGCGTAATATATACAGAAAATAACGTTAGTTTCCTAAGTCTCTGTTCATATATTAGAAATTCCTTGAATGTTTTCAGTAAAATACTTTTGGACTTTTTCCATCCTGTTGATGGCAACATTAGAGTAAATACAGGGCTGGACTTAGCTGACCTGGTAGCCTAAGCAATAGGCTTCACTGCTCACCACTTCTTAAAGCAACACCCAGTGGTCCCATGCCTACCCCATCCTGGTTTACCCACCCCACCATGATTACTTTTTTCTTCTTTTTCTCACAGTTTTTTAAGCTTTCAATTTTTTCCTGCATTCATTCATTCATTCATTCATTCATTCAACACAGCCTATCCAGGTAAGACTGTACACTGATAAACTGTGGAGGAAATAATTGCACACGGTTCGGGGTCTGGGAAATGCTTGGCCCCCTGAAGCCATGAGAATCCTAGATGCTCTGAAGTGCATTTCAGAATTTTTTAAACATACTGTTTGTTCCAACGATGATCTGAAAAAAAAAATTAAAAACTGATTAAGGAAAGAAGTTCTTCACTTTTGCTTTTTCCTGCATCCTGTCAACTCATCGTAACTGACCAGGACTAATTGTGAAGGAAATAAGTGAATTAAGTGAGGGATTTGGGGGCTGCTAGGTCCCCAGAAACCATAGGGGCTCTTGATGCTATAAAGTACATGCCAGTTTTTTAACCAACCTTTTCATCCAGTGAATTTCTGATCAGTAATCCTTAAGGAAAGAAAATTTACTTTTTCCTGCATCCTTTCAACAGATCCTAACTGAACAAAACTGTATTTGGTGAAAATAAACCCATTAAGCTGGGATTCTGGGGACCACTAGGCTACCAGTAACCATGAGGACTGTAGATGATGCAAGGTGCATTTTAGAGCTTTTTCTTACATTTTGATTTTTGATCTAATTATGGTTTGAACAAAAATCATAAAGAAAGAAATTTGGTCTTTTTTTATTTCATTTCAAGGAAAAAATAGGTTGTATTCAAGGTTTAATGCTTCAAACTGACAAAAAGCAGTTCACAAAAAATGAGAAGACAAATGTTTGTGAGGATGCATAAATCATATCTGGGAATAATACCTGTCCCTCTCCCCTCCAAAGTAGTCACTTTCTGTGTGTCCCCTCTGATTTTAGACTGGCACAAAAGTAAAGATACAAAAGACCACAGTTTTATATATATATATATATATATATATATCACATCACTTTCTACTGTATACATATACATAGTATGCCTTCTCTCCCCTTCCCTCAGACTGGGACGATATTGAAAAAAAAACCTAGCACATCTGTGTACCTTTGTGTCAGACAGGGGATGAACCTGAAAGAACATAACATATTTAAACCTGTTGCTGTCAGACGTATATAAACAGCATGCCTCCTTACACTCTCACAGAAAGCAGTCAGCTGTATATGCATCTGATGTTTGATTCTGAGGAACGTGAAAAAAATTATCATAGTGATTTTGAAGTCCCTTCTCTGGACCAGTGTTCAAGGAGTCTCGATCCTCACCAAGGACACCCATGAGGGACGTTCACTTGGAACAAAACTGGATACACACAGTATTTCCAGATGCAGTTCTCTGCACCAAACAAAATTTCCCTTAAGAGCACGCAAAGAGCACACTCTGTCCTGGCACTGGGTTTCCCTCTCTCTTTCCAGACCCCAAGTAAGACTCCCTACCTACACTGCTGTAGAGATGAGTCCTCAGCTGAGTGTTCCAAGCCAAGTCCTCCACCACCCTCTCTTTGAAACTGGTACTCTATATTCCTGCTCCAAGTAGCTGAGATACACTCACACACACACACACACACACACACACACACACACACACACACACACACACACACACACACACACACACACACACACACACACACACACACACACACAAGGTTGGGACAGATTTAACAGCTATTCCCCCTCTGCCCAGACCATAAGGTAGATATTGCCACCAGAACACTCCAAAGCCAGCTACTCTAAGGGTCTTACAAGGGTACCCAATTATACTGGGTAAAATTAATACTAATACAAATAGTGTTTGACCAAGCAGCAAAGCTTTCAGGAGTGCCACGGTATCATCAAATAAATATAAGTACTCTCAATGGTTAAAATATTCTCTAAAATACCAGCCACAATGAAAAGTTTAAATATATTCAATAATATATAATGAAAGAACATGAAAATACCAATTATTTATTTGCAATAAACATAGATGCATAGATTCACAAAGATGCAAAAAAGTTCTTAACTAATCTCACTATATTTTCCTGACTGATCTAAAGAATTACTGTCCCCTAGTTCACTTACTAGAGCAAGGCAAGATGAAGTGGGTGAGTAATCCTTCTTTGTCAGGTTTCAAAAACAGACTGGCCTGAGACTTCTGTCTTATTTAGTATTAAAACATCATTTCAGTGCTGGATTACAGAATGACATTACATACATTTGGTCACTTTACTTTTGGTTCCCACACTACTCCTTTTACTAGAAACTGAACCAGAATCTAGCACATATGTGTCATAAAGCACACACATAGAGCTTTGCTAAGATGTGTTATAGCATCTGGAAGCTATAAAACCATTTAAAAAATTTCCATCCTTCCAGGGTATCAATTAGTTCACCCTTAAGGACAATACATTAGGATTTCTAGTCCTGATTTTCACAGACATTTTGTCTCTGGTTGCAATCAGAAGTGTAAAATGGATTATTTATGGCCTAAACCAAGTAATTTTAATTTCAGAAAAATTTTCAAAGTTAGCTGGACTGAGCTTAACCTCTTCTCTTCCAGTGTCTGCTGTTAAAATATGTTCATTTCAACAGTTACAATACAGTCTGCCATACAGGTGTATTTATTTTCTGACCAGCAGGACTCACTGTTGTACATTCTTAACATAAGCAGCTTTACAGATACATTTTCAACACAAGTACCTGTACAAATTAGTTTGAGTATAACTGTCTGATGAAGCACAGTTAATAAAGGTTCTTTGCTGAATTTATCCTGGACTATGATGATATTTCTATTGGGAAATTGAAGCTGTTGCTTTGACTTTTTTTTCGTGAACTTTGTTTTTTGTGAACATTGGGTTATTTACAGAATTTCTAAGCTGCCTTCTACAGTTCCGTGGTGAGAGAGCCTGGTTGTTATCATCACAAATTAGTTTGACATATAAATGACATATAATTCTTTACAAAACTCCAGCTAGCTATGCTGGCATATGTTATACATCCACTGCCATACTTTTCCTGGTATAGCTGGCAATACCTCACATCATCACATCTCTCCCCCCTTTGAAGATTCAAGCTAGTCTCTCAAGCGATCCTGCAGAAACATTGCTTGAGAAGAATGAGCCTGCCTGGGAATACATTAACCCATACCCTGTCTTGAGAGTCCATCTGCATTGGCATTGCTGACTCCACTACAGTGCTGCACTGTCATGTCATATGCCTGCACCTGTAGCTCCATCTTAGTAATGACATTTTGCTGGCTGGCTTGATGTAGCTATAGATCCCACCTTAGACTCCTCCTGACACCTACTGCAAATACTTAGCACAAAAGCCTCCCTATCATGGCAAGGCTTCATCATGTTAACATGGTACAATTTGTGCCCCTGCCTCCTGCCTAGCAGGTCTATCCTGTAGTTAACATCACTGACCTTCCTTACCACTGCAAAGGGTGCTTCCCAAGCTGCCTGCAGCTTATTGTGTCTGACAGGAATGAGCACCATAACCTGCTGTCCCACAGCATACTCTTGAGCTCAAGTATTCCTATCATACCAGTAATTTTTCTGCTGTTGGACTCCTGCCAGATTCTCATGGGCCAAGCCCATGAGCTCAATAAGCCTCATCCTGAGGTTTAGGACATATGCCACAACAGACTTCTTGCGGGATTCACACTCACCCTCCCACTCATCACAAATCAAATCTAAAGGTCACCCTCACCATATGCCCATAAACAACTCAAAGGGTGAAAAAACTGTCAATCCCTGGGGTATCTCCCTGTATGCAAACAGCAGATGAGGCAAATATTTCTCTCTTAAACTGGTCTGCTAATGCCTGTAGCATGGTCTTTAGTGTAGAGTTTAAACTCTCCACAAGACCATTAGTCTGAGGGTGGGATGAGTGGCTTTAGGTGCTTCACCTCACAACACTCCCACAGACAAGCCAGCAGGTCTGACATGAAGTTGGCACCTCTGTCAGTCAGTAGTTCTTTCTGGATCCCTACCCTGCTGAAAATCTCTAGCAAAGCATTTGCCACATTCTCTGCCTTGATGGAGGACAGAGCCACCATCTCAGAGTATCTAGTAGCATTATCTACTATCACCAGGATATACTTCTTTCCTGTGGAACTCGGGGTACTCAGAGGCCCCACAATATCCATAGTTACCCTCTGAAATTGCTCCTCAATCACAGGCAAAGGCATCAAGGGAGCTTTGACCTTGTCTCCTGCCTTGCCTATTTCTGGGACTGCTCACAGGTCCTGCAGTACCCTGTTACATCCCTTGCAACCCAGGCCAATAAAAGTTCTGCATAATACATCTCTTGAAATGCTTTGCTCCCATATGACCTGCTAAAGGAATGTCATGGACTATGGCTAGAAGTGCCAGATAGTAGGCTCTAGGCACTACTGACTGCTGTATTACCTCACCCTCTAGCCCTCTCTCAGGGGTCCACTGTCTATACAGTAACCCTTTGTTGCAGTATACAGAATTCCTTTTTCCTTGAGAATCAGGTGCCTCCCTAGCTACCTCCCTCAAACATTTTAGTGTACAGTCCAAGAGCTGAACGTGTCTCAACTCTACCTATGTGACCCTTCCCACCTTCCTTTTTACAGGAAGTCTGGTATCCTCTGACAGTGGTGTCTCACTGTCAGCCTGGATACTACCACTCACCTCTGCCATTGCAGTCACTCTGTCTAAGGGAACATCAGTACCTACCAGCAGTTGTGGCTTACTTCAGGCTCACTGCTACAGGGTAGCTCCCTCCCTGAAATAGCCATCTCACTAACCCTGGCTTCAGATGTGGTGTATGTCTGGGTCTGCCCCAAGCTACCAGCCCCACATGCCTGTCTTCAAGCCTGACTGCATGTAACTGCATGCACACAAGGTACTGCATTATCAAAATCATTCCCTATCAAGACATCTGCATATGCTCAAACACATCATCGTGCTTGCTTCCTTTCCCACCCTTCCAGTCAAGGTTAACCCTGGCCAAAGACATTTGGAATGGGGTCTCTCTTAAAGCTCTGACAGGACTGCCCCAGCAAGTACTGATCCTTTTTATGCATTGCAGGCTTCACAATGGTTATGTCAGAGGCTTTGTCTCTCTTAGCAGTGGCCTGTTTTCCATCCACTAAGATAGGTTATAATCTCTGGTGATAGTCTGCTACCCATGTTGTCTACAGACAACTTTACCACTGGCATTCTGTTATTCCTACTTGCTGACCCCCTCATTTTGTTCCCCACCTTACCTCAGTGGACATTTGTATGCTACATGGCCCCTCTGGTTACATTTAAAACATCTAACCATTGATCCTGGCCATGTACCTGAACTAGTGACTTCCCCTGTTACTGGTGGACTATGTTGGGGTGGTTTAGGCTGCCCAGCAGGGGTTCCCTTATATACATGTGCAGCAGTGGGTATTCCCTTCTTGTGCAGTGATGCCCTGCTTGCTATGTAAAGATCCCCTTTTTCTCCAGGTCATCTGTAGAGTTACATTCCCACTTTCCCAATCAGATTCTCATGTCCTCAGGCAAAGTGCTAAGGGCTTGTTTCCTCACCAAAATGTCTTCCAGTCTTTCAAAAGTGGTGACCTGACAACCACTCACCCACCTATGAAAATGAGTGCTCAACTCAGCAATATAATCACATACACTTTCATGTGCCTTGTGTCTACACTCAAAAAACTTTTTTCTGTAAGCTTTGGTGTTAAAACCTTCCAATAAATATTCTTTTACTTTATCATCGCTTACACAATCAGTATCATACAATTTATTGCAGCAGTTACAGCTTTGCCATGAAGTAAGGAGGTGAGGAACTGTACTCAGAGACATTGGTTAACATTATACTGTTTACATAGTATTTCAAATATATGAATAAAACTATTAGAATTATCACCCTATGTAAATTGGTGAAGAAATTTACTGACCTTTATTGCTTCTGGAGTTCAGTTATTCCCTTCCCCATTGCCTCCATGACCCTGACAAAGAGACAGCATCTCCCTCTCATGTGGCACTGTTTCTCATTTTCTTCAGCCTCCAAATGCCACAGTCGCTCTACTGATTCTAATTCCAAATGTTTGGCCTCCAGGTCATGTCTGTTTAACTACAGATGGATGTTTAAGTCCTCTGAGGAAAAGGTGAACTGTCCTGTTTCGGAAGGCTGCAAATCCTCATCACCAGACTGGTTCTCTTCCTGGTTGCTGATCTGAGCTGCAACTAAGGCTGAAATAATTTCTTGTTTAGTCAGGTTAGCACGCACCAATCCTTTGTCTTTGCACACCTTGGCCAACTGTTTCTTTGTCAGCTTGCCATAATCTTCTGCTGACATCTTTGCCTGCTTTCCCTGACTAAACTAAACTAACAAAAATAAGTAAAACTGTTGTGAAAATGAAACTCTGTATGTTTATCTTGTGGCTGCTGAGAGTAAACATACCTTCAGTGACAACTGCCTACAGGCTACAGAAGTTCAGTTAAGATCCCACCACTGCCACCAATATGTGACATCCCTTCTCTGGGCCAGTGATCAAGGTGTTTCAGTCCTCACCACTGACACCAGTGAGGGACGTTCACTTGGAACAAAAATGGATACTCACAGTATTTCCAGATGCAGCTCTCTGCACCAAGCACCATTAATGGACTACAGGGAGCACACTCCATCCTGGGGCTGGGTTTCCCTCTCTCTATCCAGACCCCAAGTAAGACTCCCCACTGACACAGCTGTACAGTTGAGTCCTCAGCCGAGTGTTCCAAGCCAAGTCCTCCACTACCCTCTCTGTGAAATCAGTGCTCTGTGTCCATGCCCCAAGTAACTGACACACACACATTCTTTGAGATTTGATTTACACACACACAAACACACACACACACACACACACACACACACACACACACACACACACACACACACACACACACACACACACACACAAACATGTGGAAAAGGCTGGCACAGATTTGCCAGCTATGCCCCCTCTGCCCAGACTATAAGGTAGATACAGCCACCAGAACACTCCAAAGCCAGCTACTTTAAGGCTCTTACCCAATTATTCTGAGTAAAAGTAATACAAATACAAATTGTAGTGTTTGGCCAATGCAGCAAAACTTTCAAGAGTGGCCAGAGTGGCACCAAATAAATATAAGTGCTCTCAAAGGTTCAAATATTTAATAATGAATAATAGAAAAACATGAAAATACTAAATATCAATTTACAATAAACACAAGAGTTTCATTCACAGGAAATATTAAAAATAACATAGATGGATAGATCCACACAGATACAGAAAAATAGTACTTAACTAATCTCATTATATTTTCCTCACTCATCTACAGAATCACTGTCCCCTAGTTCACTTATTAGAACAAGGCAAGATGAAGTGGGTGAGTGATCCTTCTTTCTCAGGTTTCAAAAACAGACTGCCCTGAGACTTCTGTCTCATCTAGTATTAAAACATCATTTCAGTACTGGATTACAGAATGACATCACATACATCTGGTCACTTGACTTCTGGTTCCCACATTATCCCCTTTACTAGAAACTGAACCAGAATCTAGCACATATCTGTCATAATACACACAGACAGAGCTTTGTTAAGATGTGCTATAGCATCTGGAAGCTGTAAAACCATTTCAAAAACTTCCACCCTTCCAGGGTAGCAATTAGTTCACCACTAAGAACAATACAGAAGGATTTCTAGTCCTGGTTTTCACAGACATTTTGTCTCTGGCTACAATCAGAACTGTATGATACAATCTTTATGACCTGAACCAGGTAATTTAATTTCAGACTAGTTTTGAAAGTTAGCTATATTGAGATTAACCTCTTTTCTTCCAGTATCCTACATTATATTCATTTCAGCAGTTACAATACAGTCTGACAACACAGATATATTTATTTTCTGTCCAGCAGGACCCACTAATTTTATATTTTTAACAAAAGCAGCTTTCCAAATGCATTTTCAACATAAGCACCTGTACAAATCAGTTTGATATACAAATGACATATAATTATTTACAAAACTCCAGTTAGTTATGCTGGCATATGTTGCACATCCCTTGCCCTCCTTCTTCTGAGATAGCTGGCTATACCTCACATCATCACTGTGATGTTTACAACTTGTTACCTGTAGACAGTATACTGCTCCTATACAGGCTACAGTGATGGACTGTGTACACCACTAAATATGTGAGGAAATTTAATGAGATAATGTCCACACTGTTCCCCGTCCAACATAAGCTATAGTGATCCATGCACACCTCTGAGGTTTGGGAAAAAAATAAGAAATAAGGACATCATCCACAGCCACCCACACAAACTACAATGACCTTCTCTGCACACATCTGAGAAGTGCTGTTTTGAGATAAGCTGGGATTTAGGACATGGTATTCTACTAAACCTATGGAAATATCCACTTATACTGCTCTGGAGTGTGGGGAGCACTATGCCCTAGAAATTCTGAAGGTCTGCAAGTTCCGTGATGCATATTATGTCTTACTGTTTTGAAAGATGCTTTAACCTGACCACCCATCCTGTCAGTTATAACCACTTCTGTGTACAGTTCATACATCTGATTGTTATAAAAAAGGATGAGCATGCAATGTAGTTCACCTTTGCTCCACACAGTTGCCAAACATTAAAGTATTCCAAGTTGCTTCAAATCTGCTTTGCGCATTTCATATTAAGCCTGCAGTTTCAAAATAATTAGCAAGCAACAACAGGCCACTATTCATTTTCCTCTACAGATAGTCCCAACAATTATAGCTACTTTGTGCATACCTTAGATCTTACTTCACGTGAATGCACACTAGTCCTGAAAAACAGAAAGTGACTTTAAACTGAACTAAGAATAAGAGGTCAGTTACTTTTAACAGACTACTTCAATCCTACAGAGAAGTCATAGCTACCTATGTGTGCACTTCAGATGATTGTGATAAAAATGATGACTATGTATTGTATTTTAACTCTGTGAACTTCCACAGAAATAATAGCCACACATTAAACTATTTTAAGTTGCTTCACATAAATCATAGTAATTGTGCAAATGCCAGATAGTGACAGTTTAATCTGAGAAACCAAACAATGTGCCATTTACTTTCTAAAGACAGCCCCCCCCCCACCCAGCATTCACAGCTAAAAATGACAGCCATGGATTGTATTTCAGCTTTGTTCCATGGAAACAATAGCCACACTAAAGTATTCCAAGTTACTTCACATAAATAATAGTAATCCTAAAACTTCAGAATACTGAGCATAAAGCAGCTATAAGTCGTATTCCCCAACAGATAAGCCAACATTTTTGAGTTAATGGACTTAATTTAGTTAACGGAACAAACAATTTTAAATCAACAAACATGGTTTGAGGGGAAACACAGAACTCCAATGCCTGGTATTTTTGACTGACAGTAATCCTGAATGGTTCACCAGAAAAAAAAAGCAGATGAGGGACATATTTCTTAACCTCTTAGCACAAGTCGTTTGGACAAAGTTTATAATAACAGTATGTGTGTGTGTGTGGGGGGGGGAGGTCAAGGGACAGATTCTAAATATTATTCTTATAAAATTAGAAAATTGCTAGAATAATAGGTTTTGAATTTGCATGAATTTCTGAAGGATATGAAGTTTGAAATTCATATGTCTGTCATTATTTACTGACTTTAAAGGATATGGTTGCCTGCCAGTAACAATACCTCATGCCATTGCTAAGATTTCTCTTTGCATTGAACTCACAGTTTTGAATTTGTTGACTTCTTGCTCTGCCTTATCCACAATCTACCAAATTCCTTGTCTAGATAGATTTAGTGTGTGTGTGGGAGTGGTGGTGGTTTTGGTGGAAATGAACAAGAGACCAACAAATAGAATGGCATGACCTATGAGTCTTCCTCCCTAGGGTGCCAGTCTCACTGCTTTTCCATTATTTATCTATTTATTCATAAAAAAGACAAAAACAAGTTTCTTTATGAGGCCAGGGACTTAAATATGTCCTGCGACTTAAACAGGACATGCTGGAGGAACAGATTTATCTCCAGTGACTGTCACATCTTTGGAACAGGCTACCAATTCATGTGAAACAGAGCACCTCTACGTTACTGTTCAAGAGGAACCTGGATGAGTGGACAGGGCACCATAAATTCTTACTGTGGATAGCTCCCACAGCCCTCCTGGACATGGGCTTTCATCACTGAATACAATCTTGGGTATTGACTAGAAGCTCTACGGTATTACATTGGGTTGAAATGTCTAGGTTTAAAATGACCTGCAGGTCGATAGCCTAGTAATCTTCCCCTATGATCCTATAATAAACAAATAAATACCTAAAAAGTGCCCCTACTTGAGATGCAAAAGTGAAGTCCTAGCTGGCTGCCTAGTTGGCCTATGCCCAAGTCTGGCCAGGAATACATACAAAAGCTAGTGCCATATTCCATTAAAGATCTTATTACAGTTTTGTAATTAGGAAGCATTATGTTAGCATTCCTTGAGTATACTGTTCTTAATAGCATTCTAACCACAAAATATGCATTCCTCAGAATTGTATTCATATCATCCTCAAAGCTAAATTTCTAAATAGTTATAATACCTACATTTTCGAATAAATGACATTCTTCACATATTATACTATTCAAACTATTGACATATGCACAAATGCATAATTTTGCATTCTGTCTCATTGAAATGAATCCCCCATTCAATTTGGCCCATACATACAATTGGTCTAAATATTGTTGAATCTGTAGTTGATTTGCTATTGTGGTTACAGGCTCTGCAATTTTAGCATCATATATGAACTTTCCAACCCAGCATCTATCTATTTATCTGATACTAGGAGGAAGAGTATGACTATATGAAATAAATATCCCTGAGGAGGTCTGCTTGATAATTTAAATTCCTTGGATTTACTCCACTGAACACAAACACATGATTTCCTATCCTTCAGCCAGTTCTCTGTCCATCAAATGACAATGTTATTAAACATACATTTCTTTTAAGGTATAATAATTACATAATGAGTTACTAAATTAAAGACTTTGGCAAGATCTAGATAGATCACATCAGCTGAAATATCTTCATCCAGATAGTGAATAACATCAGTGTAGACGTTTATTAAAGTGGTTTCCACAGACCTATCTGGTAAAAATCCATGTTGATGTGTATCAAAATATAATAATTCAGCTGAGCTTTGCAGTATTTTAATTAAAATTCTACCAAAACCTCTACTAATCATCAAGGGCAGATCATGCTTACTCAACCTGCTGGACTTCTTTGAGAAGGTCACCAAAGCAATGGATAAGGGCAAAGTTGTTCACACTGCCTACCTTGACCTGGCCAAGGCATTTGACACAATAACCCAGTCAGGCAGTGTTGACAAAATCCAGAGGTTAGGTACAAACCTGTATGTCACCCGGTGGATAGCCAACTGGCTCATAGACAGGACCCAGGAAGTTAGAATTGGGAAGCCCACCACTACAAAGAGGCCAGTCACAAGTGCAGTCCTCGGGATCAGTCCTTGGACCACTCCTTTTTGGAATTTACTTCTCAGAAGTCAAGGCCAATGTCAGTGGTCTCTGGCTGACTAAATTTGCAGATGATTGCAAATTAGGAGCTGTCATTGAATCTCACACTGACACAAATGTTCTCCAAGAGGGGCTGACACAGACAAACAACTGGTTTCAGAGCCATGGACTAAAACTAAATGCCAAGAAATGCATAATATTATCCTTTGGGAAGTCATCCATCCCTGGTAAATATCATATTGACAACACAACCCTCAGAGTTGATCCAGGAATTTATGGACACACATAGATAGTAATCTAGAGTTTGACCATCATGTGTTCACAGTGGTGGGGAAATCATTCTATATTGCACAACTTATAAACAAGGGTATGGCACCTAGGTCCAAGAAAGTCATTGTTCCACTGTATTCTCCATTCATCAGACCTATCATTGGGTACAGTGCCCCTTTTGGTATGTACCTAACCAGGCATATCCAACAATTTGAGCGTCCACAGAGGTTCCTCACTAAAAGAATATAGGGCGTAAGTAGAATGTCCTATGCAGACTGCCTGAAGGCTCTATCCCTGTATTCTGTCTCCTACAGGCTTTTGAGGGGTGATCTATGACTGGCATACAGGGCATTGTCAGACCACACACTGATGAACCTCCTGCATATCCACAAAACAAACATCACCAGAATTACCCATTCTAAAGACTTAAACCTTACCTGTGACAGAAATAGATCCTGGTGGAGAGATAGGTATGTATCCCAGAAACTACCGCGTCTATGGAACAGGGTCCCCATCCATGTGAAGCAGAATTCTTCCCTAACCCAATTCAAGTGCAACTTGGACAATTGGATGGGAAACCGGAAATTCATCCCTGGTTTGGCACCTATGCCTCTAATGGAAACAGGTAACCTGTAAATGGTTCATCTCCCAAATCCCTACTTACACTTACCAAGGGTTATCAGAACTTGTCAGAGATGTGGGATGCATGACTAGGTTTAAAAAGGCCCTTGGGGTTGTTAGCCTAGTAAACATTTATGAACCTATAATCAGACTAGTTAAACTAATTGGTCTAATGTTTTCTATTTTGTATAGCACTCCTCATGAATGGGAATTACATTTGTGCTTGTAAGGGCACTACTTCAGATAACCATGATTTTTTTTTAAATAAATAAGTTAATGGTTCTGAGTCACTGTCTTTTAGAGATGTTAAAAATAACAGATTGATCTTACCAGGAACCGGGCTGATATCAGCTCTTATCTTGGCAATAGTTTCTACACCTTCATTGCTGTTATATTAGGAAACTGACACTCCCCACAATTATAAATATGTAAAATAACACTCCGCCTATCCTGCTCTAAAAATCTGTAAAATAGTCAACCAATATATCTGAGTCAGTAGTCATTTTTTCTTTTTCAATTAGATATAAATCAGAATCAAAGACTTTGGAAAACTGCCTAGCATTTATAAAAATATTTTTTAAACAAGAAACATCATTATTAAATCATCAGTTACGGCATAGGCAATCATACATTTACATAAATGAAAACAAAGCATACTGACATTTTTAGTTGCAAACACTGTACATCACTCGTTTGTCAGTCAAACATTGCATAGCTCATTCAAATCTTGCCTTCACTTAGACCTCATTCATCCTCCAAATGCTATTCTTTCTGCATGTATTGTTCCCACAATTCCCATTTAGACATGTTATATTTCTTATTGTCTTGTGGTGCTGCGGTAGCGTTGTCGCCTCACAGTTAGATGTTGCCCATTAGATTCTCAGAGTGTCTTCTGTGTGGCGATATGCGTGAATGGGTGTTCCTTCGTTGAAGGTTGTGCGTTAGGCCCGGCAAGCCAGCACGTAAAACTCTACTGCCAATCATTAGCGGACCGGAGTTCCGCTGTGGCGACCCCTAACAGGGAAAAAGCCGAAAGACACAAACAATTGTCTTGCACATTCTTCCCTAGATTTAACTCGTATCTGAACTTAACACTCCTAATTATCTGTGTACTGGCAGCTTTTTAAAAATGTTCAAGTCTAAATCCTTTATTTTTTAAATTTATATACAGGAACACACACTGCATATAAGTAAAAGAATCAGAAAGAGATGCTGGGACAATGTAAGACTGTTCCCAAGTAAATGCATATTGCAGACCATTAAGAGACATTCACTTGTACTAAAGCATGCTTGTGCAAAAAAATAAAGTAGATATCTGACTTTCTGAACCACAGATGTATAATGGTTCTTACCTCCAAGTTGCTAAGGTTCAAATGTAAATGTATTCAATAAGGGGTGCTGGGGGAAGCACTTTTTAACTGGCGCATTGGAGACTTTGTCTCTATAGAAAATGGACATTAAAAACTTATTTTCAATTCTATTCAAGGAGCTGGGTATCAAAGTGCAAGTTTTACATATTTGAGATTTGGTCGCTACTCCTAAAACTGTAGCATATCTGTGCAGTACAGTGTTTGGTCATCCTAGGGGTAGCCATTGTAAGCTCTACAAAGTAATCCACTGCAGCATTACCTTTCGTTCTGGGCTTCTTGTGTTTTACATAATATATCTTACTATGATTATCTGTTGGTAGAAATTCTGCAAATTGGAAATTACATTTGCTCATGTGTGCTGAGGATTTTTTTTCTTTTTCCAGATCAGCTGGGGGAGAGGAGAGAAAAGGGAGACCAAGGAAAATGTCATAACAGCGTAACAAATGAGATAAAGCCTCATTCTACTACAAATGCATACCAAGAGTCATATGCAGACAGCAAACCGAGACCCTTAAAATGAACTTTTGCTTACTAATCAGTGATTGTAGTAACACACGATTTATATAAAGTCCTTTTTTGTGAATAAACAATTTTATTAAAAGACAACATTTATTTATTTATTGTTTGTTTGTTTGCTGGCAGGGGTAATGGATTGATCCAAAAGGACTTGTTTCAGTCATTGTCTGGTTTCAGAGAACAAAATGCTGTATAAAGTAAGAAGTAGAAGTTTACACATGCAGGCAGGTTTATAGTGCACGGTATATACATGTGACAGGGCTATAGATAAATATATATAAATAAGTGAATAGTACATGAACAAAGGCTACAAGGCTTGTTTACATGCTTATGTAAGTAATTATGCATATAGTAACACATCTGCAAATAACTTTAGCAAACAATAATATTCTATTTTGAATATAAATTGTTCATAATGCATGAGTCAGCGGTACAGATATTAGATTCATACTGAATGATATGTGACCCTGAAAACAAACTGTGTCGGTTCAGGCAGTGGAAAGAGGTAGAAAAAGTGATAATGTATTAAGGAAGTTTTGTATTTAGAGGTGGATACAGGTTAATATGGACTAGAAAATAAATTATCAATATGATTAGATTAAAATGAAGAAGCAAGTTGAATAGAATTTATCAAAAGAAAAAAAGAATTTAAGTTGTTATGGATTGTTTGAAAAAAGACCATGAATATATATATTTTAGCACAGCATATGATCTGAACCAGAACTCATGTACGGTTTTGGTGTCTTTGACTTCAGGGAACAGTTCATGTCAGAGTTTATGCACACAAATTGAGAATGTCCAATCACTAACAGCCAGGGAATTTGGTGTTTTTTAGAGAAGCAAGGTACTCAAAGATCATATGGTGTGCTTTTAGAATCAGGTATAGAAGCTAGTTGAGAAGAGATGTTTTATGTGATGATTTTGTGAATAAGAATTACTTGAAAGGCAGTTGACTCAAGACAGGATTGTCCAGTTATGTTTGCATTTGTGGGACAATAATATAAAGCTGCATATACAATTACTATGGAGTTGTAGGCCTTTGAGATTTGATGAAAGAGTATTAGAAATGGGAGGAGTGCATATTTGATTTGGGTGTGGACCATACATTTTCTGATTGCTTTGTGCTTGTGGCATAAGGAAATTAAATATTTTCCGGAAGAGGCAGAAGACAGAAGAGTGTCTGATTTTGTTCTTGAGCTGGGTAATGTGGGTGGTTATATAGAGAGAGAAGGATTCAGATAGACACCCAGATATGTGTAGAAAGAAACAGTTTATCTGTGTCTGTTATGGTAGGTTAAGAAGGGGGAATGGATGGTGATGAAGTTTGGTTTAATATTGGTGCTTAAGTTCATAAACTTGGTTTTATTACAGTTGAGGACCATTTCCCTAGAATGTATCCACTGAGTAAATATCAATTAAATGTTGCATAAAAAAATGACTAGTTAGTAGGGCTATGCAGAAGCATTTAATAAGGAATGAATTTGGCATAACATTGCTCATGTAGAATGACTTTCCATAACAATGATTTATGCAGTAAAAGACAATTACCGAACATGGTTGGCTCGGTGATGTGGCACACTGGTGCAGCACTTAGTACTGTTGCTTCACAGCACTTGTTATTCTATTTTTTCTCTTGGCTGAGGTGCCCTCTGTGTAGAGTCTGCACATCTTTTCTGTGTCCTTGTGTTTTTTTTTTTTCTACATGGTTTGCCTTCCTCTCACATCCCATAAATGTGCTGTAGATGATTTGGTATTTCTCCAAATCGTCTGCAGGTGTAAGTGTCATGATAGACAGAATGAGTAGGTGTGTGGTTGCAAGAGGTGGACCGTAAGAATGTTTGTGCACTAGAAAATTGATACTTTTGAGCTGTCATGTTAGGCAAAACTTTTAAGAATTTCATGGAGGTAAGAAGCAGCTGGGTCAGAGCCTCTTGCTCTGATAGTTTTTCATACAAATTGTTTCTTCTAGGGTTCCACGACTGGGAAGATGTCACTGTGCATGCTGCAAGTGTTTATGCACTTTTAAATTTTTAGTTACCAGTCTTCCTTGATAAGGCACCATATTTACTGATATGCACTGTTATTCTGGACTCCTGTCCTGCAAGCTTCTCCTGTTTTATTTCATATATATATATATATATATATATATATATATATATATATATATATATATATATATATATATATATATATATATAAATATATATATGTGTGTGTGTGTGTGCGTATATGGGTCTACCTGAAAGTTCATAGGTTCATAGGTAGGTACTAGGCTATCTGCCCTAGGGAATTTATAAGCCTAGCCAGAATGTTGGCTTTCGCCTCCCTTTTAGACTAAATTCCTGAGCCTCTGTCCAGCAGATCCATAGAAGTGATCCCAGGAGTAAATTTACGATTATCCATCCACTCATCAAGATTTCTCTTGAAGAGGGTCAGCGAGGGGCTCTGCCTAACATGGACTGGGATTCTATTCCAGAGCGAGGGAAGCCTTTGGGATATGAATCTATCCCTCCAGCATGTCCTGTTTATTGTTGTGCTAAGGTTTAAATCCATGGAGCGTGTAGTTCTAATGGATTTGGTTTTCTTGAGGTGAAGCATGTCCAGCAGTTCTGGGTTAGACATGGCCTTGAATGTCAGACAGAGGTCACCTCTGAGTAGGCGGTAAGCAACTGAGTAGAGCTGGAGCTACTTTAGTTGAGCTGCATAGGGCATCTGTTTTAGGCCCACGATCCTCTTGGTGAGGTATTTTTGAGGTCTCTCCAGTTGTTGCAGGTGTCAGGTAAGGTACATCCCAAATGGGGCATTGTACTCAATTATGGGCCTGATGAGTGATGACTAGAAGAGCACAATGACCTCTCTTGATCTAGATGTGAACCCTTTTGTGATTAGGTGAGCTATATAGAAGGTTTTTCTAATCACTTTGGCAATGTGATTGTCAAAGGAGAGTCTACTATCTACTTGGGTCCACAAATCCCTAATTACTTCTTCGGTACTTAGTGGATTACCTCCTATGTGGTAGTTTGTGGGCACTTTGTTTTTCCCAAAGGGGATGACTATGCACTTTTTGGCATTTAGCTTGAGGCCATGGTTCTGACACCAGGTATCCATCTCCGTAAAGCCCTTCTGGAGGATGCTTGTTTTTAAGGGTGGTGTTTGTACTTAATAAAGGAATTATTTCGAGCTGCTGGTGTCGCTTGTTGGCCACGTTCTTTGGTTTTAAGTTTTGGCTTGCGTTTCTGTTTTGATTTCCTTCTGGAGGATGCTTGTGTCAGCTGGAGAGACTATTATGGCTCCCAGTTTGCAATCATCTGCAAACTTGGTAAGCCACAGTCCTCCCGTGTTTGCCTGTACCTCAGAGAAGTAAATATTGAACAAGAGGGGTGCTGGGACTGAGCCCTGTGGGATGCCACTTGTAACCGGTTTAGAGTCGGACATGGCGCTCACGACTCTTACCATGTGAGTTCTATCCCTGAGCCAGTTTGCAATGCATCTTGTGACATATGGATTAATATTTAAGCTAGTAAGCTTATTTATGATGCCAGAGTGGGGTATTGTGTCAAAAGCCTTTGCGAGGTCAAGGTAGGCTGTGTGGACTACCTTTTCCTCATCTATGGCTTTGTTAACTGTTTTGAAGAAGTCAACTAGGTTTAAGAGGCAAGATCTGCCTTTAACAAAGCCAAATTAGGTAGCGTCCAGTGTTTGGAAGTTCCCAATGTCTTTGTTTATGAGATCCATGATGATGCGCTCCATAGCCTTGCAGACTAGGCTAGTCAGGCTTATAGGGCAATAGTTCCCAGGATCCGTTGTGGCACCACCTTTGTGAAGCGGGATCACTGTTGCTGTACTCCATTCTTTGGGTACATAACCTGTGGTAAGGCTGAGTTGGAACAGTGAATTTATGTGAGGGGTTAGTTCATTTTGGAGCTCATGTAAGACACAGCCAGGGATACCATCCGGTCCCATTGATGCTGTGTTTTTTACTTTGGAGAGGGCTGCTTTCACCTGTGTGTCTGTGATGTCTGAAGGATTGCATTCTTCTGGGATAGACACTGGCTCTTTTGGGGAGAAGGGAGGGTAAAGTTTGCACTGAATCTGTCTGCCAGGATGTTGGCAATGTCAGTGCATTCAGTGTATTTTGTGCCATTTTGCACCAGCTCAGAGCATATCTGAGCGTTGCCACCCAAATTCTTGATGTAGCTAAAGAACGCCTTGTGATTATCTTTAGAGTCTTTGGCGATTTTTCTTTCAAAGCTAGCCTTTGATGATTTTATGAGGGATCCAAGTTTCTTGCTAGTACTGATTAGGGATGCCTTCCCTTTTTGGGATTTTGCCTTTTCATGTAATAGTTTCCTTCTTCTGTTGTATAGCTTATTTATGGCCAGGGTCCACCAGACTGGTCTCCTGTTTTTGGAGGAGTGAGTCTTGGTTTTACTTGGGATGGCACGATCCATGCATTCCTGTATGTAGGTGCTCATAGAGTGCAATTGTAAAGGATTCTGTGGTTTGGGTAGCATTTTCCATTTGCCCGGGGGCTTTGAAACTTTCCACCTCAGTCTTGAGAAGTGTGAAGTTTGCTTTTGAGAAATTTTTCACAGTGGTTTCCTTGGCTGGGGGTGGGGTCGGGATATGGATGTCCATTGTGATTAGTGTATGGTCTGATCTTGCCAACGAGGGGTTTACCTCTGGTGTGGAACATTTAGCCCCCATGTTGGTGAAAGTATCGAAAGACCACATCAGTGAAGACCATATCACCGAGATGACATCACCGAATCCTCAAAACATCGAGCTCCCCGAACTGCGAAAACTAACCCCAGTAAGAGAACCACTAGGTTGCCATGGTGAACCTTGCCCTTTCCTCACTGTAGTACGATCTCGAAGTTATTATATTTAGTTGGGGGGGTAGAGGGTGGGGGCGAAGCTCCCACGTTGGTGGATTTTAATTGCTGTGTTGTTTGTTTTTTTTTTTGTCCTGGTGGCCAAGTTGTTCTCTTCCTGGGGTTAGTTTTCTCAGTTCCGGGTGTCTGATATTTTGGGATTCGGCAATGTCATCTCGATAATATGGTCTTCACTGATGTGGTCTTTTGATATTTGAAGAAGACCCATGGATATATATATATATATATATATATATATATATATATATATATATATATATATATATATCTAAGCAAGCATTCCATTCCAACACGCAGACTCTCAAATGTTTGAGCAGTTGAAAGATTGTCTGCAGTGCTCAGAATTAACTTTTTGATCTTTGCAACTGTTCATGTACATGAGATTGTAGTACAGTGGGGGTCAGGAATATAATCTTTTCCCACTGTAGTGTATTCTTGATGATGGTATATATAATTATCAGGGTTTGTTGAGGGTGCAGTGGGGCTTGCCCTCCTGAAAAAAATAGATTTTTTTTGAGTCTGTGTGATTACATTTTATTTATATTATAATCTTTGTGATCAAACTCTTTTACAACTATGACAGACATTTGATGTTTTGATACTTTGAACATCTGTCATTGACTCATTTTATATCTATATATATATATATATATATATATATATATATATATTATACATATGGCAAGCCTGTAGTCCTGCTCATTTTATGACTGTAGCAGTTAACCATTTTCAGTAACTTAGCTTGCCTAACTCTTATTTTGCCACCCAGTAAGCTCTGCCCATACAGTTAGGAGAACTGGCTATAATCATTCTCTGTAAATGCATTTTTTATTTCATTTCTTCAAACTGTTTATTTTTTAAATGCTGTGACAGGAAAATACCGGGTTCAGGCACCTAGGCAGCGAGACATTTCCCTGTGATACATTTTGGCTGGGGACACATGGCTGAAGTGACATTCAGCTGCAGAGAAATATGGCTGTTTGCAAATTCCCTGTGGGCAAAGAGAAGAATGTGTTGTCATACCTACAACTTCAATAACCAAATTCACAGGGGGAAAACAAACAGCCATATTTCTCTGCAGCTGAATGTCACTCCAGCCATGTGTCCCCAGCCAAAATGTTTCGCAGGGAAATGTCTCGCTGCCTAGGTGCCTGAACCCGAAAATACCCCATTCCTAGGTCAGGGCTAATTAAAGTGCATGAAATCATTTTTGCTGCAGTCTTTGATGCTTGCCAAATATATTCTTTTCAGCAAAGGCAATTTACTCAGAATTGCTACCTACTGTCATTTGTATGGGGTTACCTGTAGTGGTAGCATATTTAAATATGCTTGGAAACTGTTTTTATTAACCTAGTTGCTCCTACTACCACTAGAATGAGCTAGGTGTCTTTTTCCATATTGCTCTAGTTTCTGCTTGCATGTCTTGATAGTTTATAACTTTATATTTTTCAGCACATAAGTCTTGCAACTTTATGTTTTTCTGTACATAAGATTCTATAATTAGTGGGTGTAACACTTTTGAGAATCAGTGCTGTTTTTTTCCCTTTTTTCTTCAACTACAGTATATATTTTTCTTGCTTCTACTTTCTTAACTGTTGGTATTGGAAAATTCCACATAATCATTACTTCTTAATATTCATTAGTCCATTATGGTTCAAGTTTACAATATCTATCAGCTACCTATATGTTGTAATGTTTGGAGAGTCTCCAGTGTAACAGCCTTGATGCATTGTTATGTTTTTCAGTCTCCAAACCTTCAGTAATAAGCATGTTAACTGCTTCTAGTTCCATATTGCAAAACATATATTGGTCTGTATCTCATATTTTCTCCATAGATTTATTTGAACCATTACATATGTAGCCCAAGAGCTTGAGCTGCCATTATTAATTTTTCATCTTTTAGTTTAAAATCTCTACATGTAAGACACTGATGCATCAACCCTTGACCAACATGTGGTTGTTCCTGCACTTCTAACATTTTCCATTGTAACTTTAGGCTTTCTAATTTTCTTTTCTGACCACATTTTTTATATTCTTCCTTTTCACTTTCTTTTACTACCTGTTTTTGTTCTGGCTGGATTCCCATACCTGCTCCCTTCCTAAATATTTCTGCTAACCTGGGAAAAGCGCCATTTTATACTTGTTTTCATCATGGTTTAGAACTTATATTATGTTTACATCTAATGTTGTCAATGAATAGTTTAATAGTTTGAGTATTATGCATAGAGGACATGGACCATTAGAATACAGGCTCCATATTCCAAGAACCAGTTGTACTCCCAAACAAGTATCTAACTTATTCTTAAAAACAATTAAAGAACTACTCAGCCTGACATACAGAGGTAGCCTGTTCCAGGACCTAGTAATATGAGAAGATATAAATGTAGCTGTCTTTTATTTCAGCACTCGGAAAGTATAATTACATCCTCTAGATGATTTATTGGTCTGCAGCATAATCAATATTCAATAAGAGACCCAATTATTCATCATGGAGAGCATGGTATGCTAAACACAATCTACTTGACATCCACTGATAATTTATTGAATATAGAATGAGTTTTTCTTGGCAGGAACTATAAGAGAATGTTTTATGATCAGTTATTCTTTTTGTAAACTTCCTTTGGACACTTTTTAATAATGACAGATCACCTTTAGAAAAGAAGCAAAATGATGAATTGTGTTCAATAATAGGTCTAACATAGGTGGTGAATTCTTTCACCAGAAAACCCACCAATCGAGTCACACTCTATACATGTAGTAAGTTTTAAAGACACCCATGCTTTCTGCAGACCGAGGGATCTAGAATCTTGGCAAACGCTAATTTTTTTTTGTGTATCACTTGATAGGCATGAATTAATTTTCTTATCTTACTGTTTTTCCCCTATTGTTTTTGGGACCAGTAAATCACACCAAGGCTATAAATTACAACTAGAAGTGCAAGCTGATTTGTAGCCTTGAATTTTATTCCTAGATGTCAAAGCAGTTTTCAGTATTAATTTCACTCTTATAAAATATTACTGATTCTTCATGCTATATTGTTGCCCCTTCATCTATTCCCAGATATATACTTCCTTGTTTTCTAATTCTTTTATATCACATTCCTCTCTAAGTTAGATATTTTTTGTGGTTCAATTTTAATTGCTAGAAATGTTGCTTCTGCACATTTGTCAAGCAAAATTACATTCCTACGGCATACAAAAAGGTTTTAACAACATGAAGCAGTACTTTCAATTGTCACATGAACTGTACAGTTTTAGATTGTCCATAAAAAAAAAAAAGAATGAGATGTATTTTGATAAGATGGTTTTCTTGAAGTCAGATTATGGCCATAGGTTAGACTGTTAAGTAATAAATTAACAGATTAAAAGCAATGGAAAACAGCAATAGTGACAAAGAATCACTACAAAGTATTCCTTGCTGGATTCTCATACCCTGGGCTAGTAATTTTTTTTTTTTTTTTTTTGTAGTTCAGTTGCAAAGGTTTTGCCAATTTTTCAAAGTAATTGAAATATAAATTATTATTGTGTGGTGACTCTCATATATTTGTATGGATTCTATAATATAGAAGTGTGGATTAGTGTTTAATGTTTTATTATTTTTTTTTTTGTAATCTATTCCTGCTTTGCTGTTCTTTATTTATTTATTTTATTTATTTATTTATTTATTTATTTACATTTGTTGACCGGGAGTGTCCGACTGGATGTAGGTCCATTTTCAGCAGAGGCCCGGGGAGAAAAGTTCCACAGTTAAAATATACAGACAGTAGTTACATTGGATTTACATAGCGATTAACAATTTGATTAACATAGCAATTAATTACAAACATAGTTACAGATGAAGAACGTAGTACATCAGTAGGCAACTAGAATCTTCATCTGTGAAGTACATAACAGACATTAACAATTGTTACAATAAGAAGTTCCTGCTGTATAATAAGTAGTAGGCTTATGAGCATCCGAGCTTGCTATAATCAAGGTAGTTAGTGGGGTGGAAAGAAAGGTAGTGGTTGGATGGGGTGGGTAATATTAGAGTGGGAGTTGCAAGGGCATAGCCAGCATGTTTTTAGGTGCGCTTTTAGTAAAGTTTTGAAGTGGGTGGATGATGGTACGGAGGTAGTTGTGGGTGGGAGGGAGTTCCATAATTTGGCTATGGCACAAGAGAATAGTGCTTCACCAGCAGAGTTATTGGCTTTAGTGATCAGCAAGTGATTTTTGTTGCTAGATCTTAGTGGTCTGGTGGTGTGATAGGGTTGGAGTAGATTCTGGAGGGATGGGACATTTAGTGGATGGTTTACTAGTTTGTGGGCGAGTGAGAGTTGATACCATTGAAGGAGGTGAGGGAGTTCAAGCCAGCCCAGTTCAGCAAGTGAGAGACAGTGGTGACTATGGTAGGATGCCCCTGTGGTGAATTTGGCGATTTTGTTGTAGCAGGTCTCTAGCTTGTTTAGATCGCATTGCCTTAGGTTGGTATATATTGGAGAGGCATAAAGTAGGGTGGAGATAAGGTGGGAATTTGCTACTGAAATCTTTGCTGCTTTGGTGAGAAGTTGCTTATTTCTGTATAACGCTCCTAGTTTTTTTGTGGACTTTTTTTATGGTCATGGATATGTGAATGTCAAATTTTAGTTATTGTCTATTTCCACTCCTAGCAATTTGGTGTGTTCTGTTGGATGTATAATGGTGTCTTTTACTGTGATGTTAAAGTGAGAGTTGTTTTGAGTATGTTTGGTGGGTTGGAAGATGAGTAGTTTAGTTTTGTTTGGGTTGAGTATTAATTGGGCATCGGATAACCAAGTTTCAACAGAGGAAAAGGCTTCCTGTATGACTTTTTGCAGTTTGGGTAGGGACTGGGCTGAGCAGATGATGGTTGAGTCATCTGCGTATTGTATGAGTGTGCCATGTTTGGTGGCAGAGGCTAGATTATTGGTGAAAATAGAGAAGAGTAGGGGTCCAAGGATGGATCCTTGGGGAACCCCTATAGAGACAGGTATGAGTGGTGGTGTGAGTAGTAGTACAGTGGTAGTGGTTGAGTGGGGGAATGATGGAGTTTTGGAAGGATGTAAGATATGCAAGGAGAGTGCATGCAGTGAGCATATCCTTGTATTTTGCTTTTGAATACTCTATCCACTTAACACTAGTGTTTTTCTTTTGATATTTTTGTGTGACTTTAGAATCTATAGCATCTCTTAGATATAATTTGAATTATTAATTCAAACTACTGTTGCATCTAGGTTTATTTTACATCAGGTTTTTCCTTATTGGAATACAGAATATAAAATTCTAGATATGTAATATGTTAAAAAGCTTTGTAATGTACCAATTGTTATTGTAAATATCATTGTCTTGTCCTATTTTGTTATTGTTTGTGGAGCTTTTCTCCCTGGGCCTCCACTGAAAATGGACATATATCCAGCTGGACTAGCCCGGTCAACAAATGTAAAATAAATAAAATAAATAAATAAATAGATAAGGTATGCTTGTACATATTAGCTTAGGAGGAGTGATAGTAGTGGGAAGATGGAGGAGATAGTGTTGGGTTTAGCGCTGTGGTTGGCTATTGGAAAGATAGGGGGAGTGTGATAAAGGTAAGACCACTGGGGGCAGGTGGGAATAGGGGGCAGGGTGGGGAGCAAAGCTGGTAGAGACCCTGTTAGTTGCTCTTATGAGAGGAGTGGAAACAATCAGGTAACAGAGTAAACTGATAAATGAACATATGATATTGAATGTGGAGACTCAGGTAGGTACCCTGTATTTCCACAAACTATCAGTTAACTATGCCCCAGTTCAGGCAGTTTTAATAAGTTCTATGGCAGAGCCGAGCATGAGGTGCTCAAAGGGTGGTTGTAGTTTTAAAAATGGTGCCTGCCACAGGTAATATTTATTAACTTTGGGATTGGCTTAAGGTAATAAACAGGGAAGGGGAAGGGGGAGGGGGAGAACAAGGGTGTGAGCAGGCAGTTCTTTTGTACTGCTGCTAATGAGCCAAAGCAAAGACAAGTTTGTGTTTAAGAAACAATCAGAATTGACCAAGGGCTGCTCTGAAACTGTAAGTCATTTCTTAGCCATTTCTCAGGTGGAAGAACAGGATAACTTTGTATCAGTAGGCTACTGTGGTCTCATTTTAAATTAACAAACACACAGTATTTATCAGTTATGGATACTATTTGCTAACAGAAGGGAATAAGAGAGAAAATGGAAGATGAGTGTGTGTGTGTGTGTGTGTGGGGGGGGGGGGGCTGTTTACAAGCCAAAGCAGAGTGCTCTCCAGGGGAAAATGAATATTGGCTCAAACAGGTAGACACATACTCAAGAGTTAACTTTAGCTGTTTGCAGACAGTTCAGACCCGGACTGCGATTTTCTTATAAGAATGATAAAGGTGGTACCGCAGTTGAATAATTAAGAGTGGTGTTAGGTTCAAAGTTAACTTTAGCTGTTTGCAGACAGTTCAGACCTGGACTGCGCTTTTCTTATAAGAATGATAAAGGTGGTACCGTAGTTGAATACTTAAGAGTGGTGTTAGGTTGGAGTCTTCTTTTAGTATGCCAAGCCCTACTGTTTATCTAAAGCTTTGTTTTATATTAAGAGGCAGCTAATCCTGTTTGGTTGTATTATGGTTGTATTATATTTTAACAGGTGGCTCTCAGTACCCCTGCATAAAGTATTATCCTGACAGCAAAATCAGCATCTACCCAATAGAAAAATTAAAGGATTTAGATTACAGGGGCACCTAGAAATGTGGGAAAATGTGAAATAAGTGGTATTGCAACTGACTTAACATGGGACTGTGTGCCATTTTAAGTAAGACTGGATGCTTTATTTAGAATTCTACAGAAACACAAAAACAGGACATATAATATCCAAAGAGAACAATAGCGTTGTTACTTTATTGCTCTTCTGTCATTTGCTTGTAATCTGCAGGGTTTAAATAGTTAATATCACAAGCTAATGTGATTCCCATTCAGTCCCCATGCACCAGTATATATATATTTATTGTGGGCTCTTAACCTGCCTGGTAAATGCTAATCCTGCAGTCCTTGGCAGTATACCCTTAGCATTTAACAGATCTACAGCTCTTGTTGTCTGCAGCAGGTGCAGAACCTCTTTTGTGATTGTTTTTTGTACATAATTTATTGCAGGGTGCCAGGACTGCGACAATAACCTCTCCACTCCGACTCATTATGCTTGTCCTACCCCATCCCATAAACCCCTGTGTCATTAAATTTATGTTTTAGTCAACACAGTCACTTCCTGCCATCCTATCGTAAAGCAAACCCTTATTTTTACATGAATATATCACATTATCAAACCTTTAAAAGTTAGAACGTCATATGGTCGACACCATATGATCGAACTTTTAAAAGTTCGAACATTTCAATGGAGATCTCCATGCAGTGAAGAATGGGAAGATTTCCCTTTCCTGCACTGTAGTGCGATCTTGGGAGTTGGTATATTTAAAGAGTGGTGGGTGCAGGGTGGCTTGCCCCCCTGCTTACAATGTTCAGGTAGATTTTTTCTGTTGTATATTTTTTTTATTAGATTTTCGAACTTTTAAAAGTTCAATCATATGGCGTCGACCATATGATGTTCAAACTTCATATGGCATCGACCATATGATGTTCAAACTTTTAAAAGTTTGATCATCTAATATAGACCCTTCTTTTACACCCTACTAAACTCAAAACACTATTCACCTCAGCACTTCCTCTTTACTATTTTACCTCAGAAATAGGTGTCAGCTTCAATAATTTCTTCACTTACTAATATACCATCTTGCTGAATTATAGATGAGGTCTCTCCTTGCCTAAGACAGCAAAGATACTTTCTGTCTCAAACATTAACATACAAACTCTTTCCTTCCTAGTGTCATAGGTTCATAGGTTCATACTAGGCTATCTGCCATGGGGCATTTATAAACCTAGCCCAATTGTGTTTGGCTTACGCCACCCCTTGATTTGAGTATACTGTGCCCTTTTTAAAGTTTAGTTTACTGTGCCTCTGTCTAATAGTGACACAAAAGTAATCCCCAGGACAAACCTACGATCCCCCATCCACTCATCAAGATTTTTTTTGAAGAGAGTCAACGAGGTGCTCTGCCTAACATGAATTGAAATTCTATTCCAGAGCGAAGGGAGCCTCTGGGTTATGAATCTGTCCCTCCAGCATGTTCTATTTATTTCTGTGCTGAGGTTCAAGTCCCTCGAGCGCGTGGGTCTGAGGGATTTAGATTTACTGAGGTGGAGCATGTCCATTAATTCTGGGTTGGACATAGCTTTATAAGTAGGCGGTATGCAACTGAGTAGAGCTGGAGTTTTTTTAACCGAGCAGCATATGGCATCTGTTTGAGTCCCTTAATACTACTGGTGAGGTACTTTTGGGGTCTTTCTATTTGCTGCAGGTGTCGGGTAAGGTACATCCCAAAGGGGGCATTGTATTCTATGATGGGCCTGATGAGGGATGAATAAAGGGGCATGATTACCTCTCTTGATCTAGATGTGAATCCTTTCATGATGAGGTGGGCTATGTAGAAGGTCTTTCTAACCACTTTGGCAATGTGGTTGTCAAAGGAGAGATTGCTATCAACTTGGGTCCCCAGATCCCTAATTACTTTCTCTGTACTTAATGGGTTACCACCTATGTGGTAATTTGTGGGCACATTGTTTTTGCCAAAGGGTATGACTATACACCTTTTGGCATTTAGCTTTAGACCATGGCTCTGGCACCAGTTATCCGTCTCTGTGAGACCTTTTTGAAGGATGTTTGTGTCAGCTGGAGAGTCGATTATGGTGCCCAGTTTGCAGTCATCTGCGAACTTGGTGAGCCATAGTCCTCCCACGTTGGCCTGTACCTCAGAAAAGTAAATACCGAACAAGAGAGGTCCCTGGACAGAACCTTGTGGGATGCCACTTGTGACCGGTTTCGAGTCTGACATGGCCCCAGCAACTCTGACTCTGTGGGTTCTGTCTTTGAGCCAGTTTGCGACCCATCTTGTGACATAGGGGTTTATATTTAGGCTGGATAGCTTATCTATGATGCCCGAGTGGGGTATTGTGTCAAATGCCTTTGCGAGGTCCAGATAGGCTGTGTGGACTACCTTCCCCTCATCTATGGCCTTGGTGACTGTTTTGAAGAAGTCGACCAGGTTCAAAAGGCAGGATCTGCCCTTGACGAAGCCAAATTGGGTCAGATCTAGTGTCTGTAGGTCCCCAATGTCTTTGTTTATGAGTTCCATGATGATCCTCTCCATAGCCTTGCAGACTAGGCTAGTCAGGCTTATGGGGCGATAGTTTCCAGGGTCCACAGAGGCGCCACCTTTGTGGAGTGGGACCACTGTTGCTGTACACCATTCTTTGGGCACATATCCTGTAGTGAGGCTGAGATTGTACAGCAGTTTTACTTGAGGGATTAGTTCTTCTTGGAGTTCATGTAGGACGCAACCTGGGACGCCATCTGGTCCAATGGAAGCAGTGTTTTTTGCTTTGGAGAGGGTGGCCTTCACCTGAGCATCAGAGATGTTTGGGAGGCTGCACTCTGCCGGGATAGATACTTGCCCTTTTGGGGGGGGGGGGTTGGAGAAGTTTGCACTGAACCTGTCTGCCAGGATATTGGCGATGTCTGTGGGTTTAGTGTATTTTTTGTCATTTAGAATCAACTCAGAACAAGTCTGGCTTACTTTTTCTATAAGCTTACATCTTGTACAAATATTGGAAACCTAAGTGGTACCTTGGTCCTCTCATTATATCTCTGTACGTTTTCAACCAAATTATGACATCAGGGGCCTTCTAGTCACTCTATACCTTTTTGTCCCTTGGTGGCAGCTAGGGAGATGGTCATAATAATTAACATACTAACAGTCTCCTCCCTTAGTCACTTGTAGCAGGTTAAGATTCTCTTTAACCTGTCAACCATAGATGGCAGCTAGAGCCTCTCATTACATGAAAACCCTATTATCCTTAGCTGGGGAAAGTCTTCTACTCACTAAAATATAAACTTATTTTTCCTGTTGGCAGCAAGGGATACATTTCCTCCAACATGTCATTCTCTCAAAATCTATTCACCTGTACATGGCACCAGACTTGCCTTGTTACTAATATTTTCATTTCTCTCTTACCTCATACTTGTTAACAGCATGGTTACCTATTCCCTTGCCATTCCCTCACCAAATAAACCAGATGCTAATCAACATGATAAACATTACCCGCTTCCTTACACTAATCCTCTCACTCAAAATACTACTTGTCTGCTTTCACCTCTCAGACATTTTCCCAGTCAGACTAAAGGATGATATATTCCAAGTAGATTACATCATATATAAAAATGACACCAATCAACATACCAGATGGTATCTTAATCTGTCTGTCTCTCTGACATATACTACTAAAAGATAATGCTGTACACAAATCACACTACTATTAGATTACAATATAATACTTTTTGATAAAAAAGCCTCACTGAGGTTTAACATTCTTAAACCAAACTCGTACTATAAGTTGACCTCTGTACAAATCCAGGGCTCCTCTCTTAAACACAGAATAATACATATTGTATACCAATGAGATGTAAGGAATTAAATATATTAATAAACATTAGCACTATGAATATTAATAAATGAATGATGAAACTGAATAGCTTGTCTACTCACTGAACAGCCTCACATTAATGCTGTATCAGGGTCTTCTTCTTTCAGCTTTTTCTGGTTAGGGGTCACCATAGAAGATCACCTGTCTGCTCATGATTGGCAGTGGAGTTTTACTGTATCGAGTTGCCAGCCCAGTACCCAACCTTCCACAGAAGGCACACACATGCACGCACTCACACCTAGGGCCAATTTAGAGTGTTCAATCCACCTACAGCATGTCTTTGGGATGTGGGAGGAAACCAGAGCACCCGAAGGAAACCCATGCAACCACAGGGAGGGCATGCAGACTCTGCACAGAAGGCACCCCAGCTGAGAATCAAATTGGAGAACCTTTTGCTGTGAGGTAGCAATGCTAACCGCTGCACAACCGTGGCCGCCCTTAATGCTGTGTCAGGGTAATAGCAGAAAATAACTTTAGGCTATTACTCTATGTGCTGTCAAACTATAGTATGTGTTATTATGTAAAAGTGAGGTTGTAATGTGGAGAAGGATTTCTTTTAATTATTATAAACAATATTCATATAGATACTGTTCAGATGACAAACGTTAACATTAAAGAGACACACACACACACACACACACACACACACACACACACACACACACACGCACACACGCACACACGCACACACACACACCAGTTCTTGTTGGACATGTTGTGAAACCTTGTTTCTTGAGCTTAACTCAATGTAAATGTCTGTTTCATGCATATCTTTGTCTTACAGACATGGTTACGGCTGAAGAAGGTCTATGCCTACTTCACTTTCCTGGCTAAGAAATGCAAATAAGTAATTAAATTCATAAGGAGAGCATGCAAAATTCCACACAGACAGCAACAGGATGTCTGGAGTGAATCTTAGATATGTGCATCAGAAGCCTCATATAATCAGTCCCACTACCACCTAGTGGTATTGATCATATTGCGCAAGGGCCATTTTTGCCATAAGTCTCATTTCTTTTTTGAAACTTTAAATTTGAAACACTTTGTATGGTCTTATATTATTATTGTTTTAGGTCAAGCTGTAATTTGCTAAATAAATCTGAGCCACAATCATCATTCTAAATTTTCATTAACTGTTTGGCTCTTCCCCATTCCCCCTTTTCTTTGAGTCTCCAACTGCATTATATTTAGCATTCTTCATAGGTATCACATGTTGTCAGTTATATTTATTTCAATTTTCCCTACTGAGTTCATAGGTAGGTATAATAATACACATTTAATCTGATATGTTCTGCACAAGTGTATTAACATTTATTTAACTTTTAATTTAACATTTATGAAAATTATCAGACCTGCTTTGCCAGCTTCTCTTATCACATCTTAAGTGTTTATTGAATTTAAAGATTCCAGTTTTTCAATTCTTACACAATATCAGGTGTGCAAAAATGGAGTTAAATTAAATGAAAAAAGGGCAATAATGTGGGGCTCCTGGCCTTCATCAGCGGTCACAGAATTAATGCAAAGTCCCACACAATTTCCTTTAGGTTTAGCAGACTGTCAGCCATATTATGTATATTATCCTATTCTACTCTGATACCCCATCCAGCAACCACCTATTCCTGAACCTAGGTCACTGGAAGTACAGTCAGATTAGTTATCTATGTACCAGGTAGCCAGCATTTATGGAATCTTTAACTGTGCCTTTCTGTAAAGACTTAGACTTCCTTTATGAAGTTCACTATTTACTTGTAGCCTCATCTCACAGATGCCTAATTGTTCCAGTTGAATTTGAAGTGTATATTTGTGTATGTTGTATATTTTTAATGTGATACTGATATTTTATCTTTCTGCAATGAATGGTTTTGTAAAATTGTAAAACATTTGGAGAGAAAGACAGTGACTACTTTGTTGTTGTTTTTATTAAAAAATATATATATATACAAACACACACACACACACACACACACACACACACACACACACACACACACGTATGGTTTTAGAGTGTATTAGTCATCTTTACATGCCTTTTTTGTTTTGCAATAAATTCCATCTCCACTGATGCTTTAGATGTTGACATAGCAATTTATTTTGTGAAAAGGGAAATCATATTGCATTATTTTATGGTTTAATGCCATTTGTCTGTTCAGTTCTTCCATAAGGCTCCATTTAGAAAATGATATCATGATGGCCTAATTGTTTCAGTTGAATTCGGTGGAGTGTATAATTGTGCATGTTGTATATTTTTAAATGCAATACTGATATTTTATCATTCTGCAGTGAATAGTTCTGTAAAATTGTAAAACATTTGGAGAGAAAGACAGTGACTACTTTGTTGTTGTTTTTATTAAAAAATATATATGCACACACACACACACACACACACACACACACACACACACACACACACACACACACACACACACACACACGTACAGTTTTAGAGTGTATTAGTAATCTTTACATGCCTTTTTTGTTTTACAATGAATTCCATCTCCACTGATGCTTTAGATGTTGAAGTAACAATTTAATTTGGGAAAAGGGAAATCATATTGCATTTTTTTATGTTTTAATGTTATTTGTCTGTTCAGTTCTTCCATAAGGCCCCATTTAGAAAATGATATCAATATGGCCTTATGTACGGATCTGCATACTAGAGCAAAGCATTCCCAGCTATACATTTTTTTCAGAAGAGCAATTATTGTTTACATTGTGATTTCAATATTATATCATCACATATTTAAAAAAAAAGATGTTTCACTTGTATGGCATACATGACCAACTGCCATATCAAGAAGTCTGCTTCTGCTGAAACTAGCACGGACACTAATTTAGTGTTTAGTATTGTGAGTTTAATCCTTCTTGATGGTGTAGTATATGATATTCTCTATCTTTAAATATTAGAGGGATCTCAGACTGGAAACAAGCAACATTAAGTTCACAACATTTTTGAAAGCAGTGATAAAGATATTATTAAGGCTGGTCACATATCCAAGTTGTTTGAATCTTTACTGAGCAGATTAGAGATTATAAATGTTCCATGGTAACAGAAGAGACCACAATTAATCATTTCAGTTATACTCTGCACTGTATAAATTTAGTTTTTTTTTAAATTAAAGATACCATAATTTTTTTTCATTTTTATAGCTCATGAGAAGTTCTGAAATTATTTCATGTTTTTCCAGAGAAAAGATGGTCCAACTGCAACTACCAGGAGTTCTTTTACTGCAGAGCAGTGTGGCAGAAAATTGCAAACTGTGGATCCAGAAATTATTTTTTCCATTATTTTGAAAGCTAGAGATTGCAGGTAATATTACAATATCATTTGCAATGCTATATATCTATTTGCTATATGCTCACCTCTGCTAATGTACAGCACTGCATGTTCCTATGAAAGCTACATACATTCTCTTGTTTCTAAATGATTTTTATATAAGCTATAGTAAACTTTTTCTCTCATATATGTACATTTACCTATGTTTTGTATTCCTTCTGATATCATGTAACTGTATTTTATGAATATGTCAAAACTGGGGTTAAATGTGAAACTTTTCTCCCTGTGCCTCCACTGAAAATGAGTTTATCCCAGTCAGACTTTTCCTAGAAAAGAAACAAACATAAATAAATAAATAATAAATAATTTTGTTTTTCATATGTGAACAGACTACAAAAGAAGTCTGAAAAGGTAGTGTGCCTTACTTCTGTATGAGAAAAAGAAACATTGAATATATTAAATACTTCTACCTTTCAAGAATAGGAAAAAAAAGGCTTTCAAGATGAATACATGTAATATATTTTTAAGAATATATAGATTCTTTAGACTTTCTTTTTGTATATAATCAGTACAAGAGGTATTTCAAAGAGCAGTTATGCAATTAATTGTTGGCTTAGATGGTGCTGTGAATAAAAGTGATGATCTGTTATGATGGGGTCAAACACAAACATGAAAGGACACTGATACAGTTGTTGAACAGACAAACAAAATAGTTTTAAATTATATAAAAACAAGTCTAAGATATATATATATATATATATATATATATATATGTGTGTGTGTGTGTGTGTGTGTGTGTGTGTGTGTGTGTGTGTGTGTGTGTGTGTGTGTGTGTGTGTGTGTGTGTGTGTGTATCACAAATAATACAATTTCTTTAGAATTGTCTTCCTTACCACATAAAGCAAATTACTTCTCTTATACTATTCAGATGTAATCTGGACAAACTGATTGGTAACTGCAAACTCACCCCTGGTTTAACACCCTTTTCCCCCCATGGATAGGGTCAACATGTAAATGTTCTGCTTATTCCTGGGTCATTAATACTTACTTATAAGTGCTAAAAACTTCATGGAAATACATGGCTAGACTTCTAAAGATGCTTTCCAACCGATGGCCCAGTAAGTATCTATTAACCTATGAACCTATATATTTCATATACTATGTCAGCTAGATTGAAGTCAGACTTTGACAGAGTCAGAGCAATAGTGCAAATACTAAAGCCAGAAGACAAACAGGCATCAATTACATTGTTGGCAATGATGTAGTGTTTTGCAAAATTTATACATAATATGTCTGAGATGACAATGCTTCTTATGAAGTTGTGGGAGATGAAGCCATAAATTAGGCTACGCAAAGGAAAACAATTTGAAATGATGACGAAGAAACAGAAGCACAAACAGTAAATTATGTGTTGCCACTGTATAGGTGTCTTTTTAAAGTGGTACAATACTGTGATAGCACAGTCCTTCCTTACTCAGGGAAAACATATACTCACCAAACACCAAATGCAAGTAGATTCACAGATCTTGAAAATGGTTTTGTGACTCTTGTCTCAGGCTACTGAATATTATCAAGAGCAGCTCAGGCTTATTCTACTCCATTTGTTATGAAACATCATATTCCTGTTCACTGAACATCAAAACCTCAACAGCTGACACAGCACTCCATGCTAACAAGATAAAATACATCATAGATGACATATTCTCCCATGATGATCAAGTCTGTTCAAGCATAAGAAGTGTAATATCTCACTAGCAACCTTTACAGAATCAGGAGGAGCATTCTATCACCAAACAACAAAACTAAGCTAATCACATAACTCATTCCACACTTTTTTATGACTATGCTATCTATACAGGCATTTTAGCCACTCTACTAACAAAACTTGAACCTACCTATTACATTTCAATGAAGTTAATGTTAGGCAGCCCAATGAAAAACACTTACCAGTGCACATTGCTAAATACACTGTCTTTGCCAATTTTCAAGAATCAGGTGACATCCTTTTAATTAGGTACTGCCCATAAATTCTTATACCTTAGTATATATTTCCTCAGTTTCTCATGCTACAGTAGTTGGTATGAACTTTTCATTCATCCCAGAAGGTCCTTACCAAAACAAACTTAACCAGCAACTCTTTTGGTCCTGTATTCAGAAAAGCAGTATGAACACCACTGCCTTATACCCCACTTTTTAGTTCCTTTGGCATTCTTCTGTCATGTACTTCTGATACTCTGTGCATGTTTTCTGTCGCATCTCTGATTTCAGTTTTACCTCCTCCTTCAGACTTCGCTTTATCCTCAACCACACATCCCAGAAACTTGAAGCTGTTAACTCATTCCACTATTTTCCCTTCTATCACTGTTTTCAGCTTCTCCTGCTTCCCCCATTTGTTGCCATGATTGCTATCTTGCCTACACTCAGTTTCAGTGTGCCTTCAGTTTTACCTTTTACTCCCTATCATTTGATGAAGATCTTGTTCAGAGTCTGTTTGTAGTGGCATATCATCTGCATACAACAGCTTTGTTGATCTTTCCCCTCTGACATGTTAGCTGATTTTTGTTCATCCCTAGTATGAACAGGAGTTACCAGATCCTTGTATATAGCCTGCACTAGTTCTGCCAACATTTCTGGGACTTCAAACCACCACACAAATCAGCTTTCACTGACCTTGTCATATGCTTTCATCAAGTCTCAGAATGCCCAGTTGGACTCTTTCCTTATCTCCAGATTTGTCGTCTTCTCTATTAATTTAACTGTAAATATTGGGTCACATTGTACTACATCCTGGGCTGAATCTGAATTGCTCATCTCCCCTCTTACTTTCTACCATCTCCAGCATTTTCATGCAGTGTGATAGGAGTTTCATACCTCTACTTCCCCTCCACACTGACAGGAGTACCTTCCGTAGCCATTTCTCCCCTATTGTGCTCAACATCCTCATGAGGTCTTCTGTGATTTCATCTGAGCCTGACACTTTCCCTGATTCAGTTTTCCTTAGTGCACATCTTACTTATTCTAGGGTGGGTTTTACTTCCTCCTTTATCATACACTGTGTGTGTGTGTGTGTGTGTGTGTGTGTGTGTGTGTGTGTGTGTGTGTGTGTGTGTGTGTGTGTGGTAGTACAGCTTCTATAGGTTTTTCATTCAGAAACTTTTTGAAATGGCATCTGCTTCTACCTTTTTTGTCTTTCTGTTACTGTCTTGCATCTTGATTGATCCTCATTGTGCCATTTACTTAGTCAGAAGCTAATAGAGTTTCTCTGACACCTTGTTTTTCATTTTTCATTTTTCATCATTGTGGCTGCTGTTTTAGCCTTTTTATTAGTCAACTAGTATCCCTCCTCAGTTTAGCCCATATTTTCTATCTCCAATTTTTTCCTGCATTCTTTTCTTCTTTTGATAACTTCCTGGACTTGTGCATTTCATCAACAGCTTAAACCTGTTCTGTTTGGGAATCTGCTACTTTTCTTCTGGTCCACCTACTTCAGCTTTTTCCTGGGGTACTAGAGCCATGAATATTTCCTTAACCCTCCATGATTTTGCTCCAGTCAATGTCTAGGTCATCAACTTAGTTTCTTTCAGTCTTAGAGCCCTAGGTGACCACTGCTGCAGCTGACTGTGGCCACCAGTGCTTTATGCAGGGCACCATATGGCTCACTAGTGAAGACTTTGCAATCTTGATTAGATGCAGGCTGACCATTTCATTAAGGATGACTTTGTAATCCCTGGATGATCCCAATGCCCTTTGACTAAGCCTTAATTGAAAGCTATCTATCTGAGTTGTATGCTGGACATTGTTTAATATGATCTTGTGGCTGTTTCTCTTGAGTTCTGTGTTTCCTTATATGAGCATTAAGGTCACCCATTATCAAGACTAACTCATTTTGTCATGCTTTAATGAGAAATTCCTGGAACTGCTGCTTGAATGCTGTTGTGGAGCACAGGCTGAGATCATGAAGATTGCTCCATCTTTTTACTGGAGTCCAAATGCCACGAGACTGTCACTAATTCTGATTATATCCCTCATGGTTTTCAGAAACCTCCCTTTAACCACAATTCCCACATAATTTCCAGTCTGCCCCCTCCACACCCCAATTAGCAGTAGACAAATTCCAGGCCAAAAGACTTTGTTGCACACCATTTGGCCTCATCTGCTGCATACACAGGATAGTCACTCTATTCCTTACCATCATGTAAACAACCTCCAGGTTGTATTCCACCAATGAACCTATAGTCAGTTTAGCAATCCTTAGTTCATTTTGGCCTGTTGCTTGGTTTTACACCAAGCTTTCTTTCAACAGAGCTCTCCCAGGTAATGAGTTTGGAAAAATTGACACTGGTCATTCAGTGGCTTACTAGTGGCTTACTAGCTCAAGGGTGCTGGGTTTTATAATAAGCATGCAGTGACCAGTGAATGGTATGTAAACCCCTCCCATCTGTAACATGGGGTCTCTGGAACTGGTCAGATTAGTTTGGGTCCTTGGCTCCTTAACCCACTCAGCACAGGCAAATACTTATGTCCCATTTTTTTTTGTTATGTGGCCATATCACTTATAGCCAATTTTTACACACTGATCAGTAGCAAGCCTTAATGAAGCATGCAACCTGCAATCAGTGTTCTCCTGTTTACAGGATGTTGGCACCAAGGTTGCCGTCTAAAGTGGTGAGTTACACAAGACTTTTCCTCCAATAGACATCATCTAAAGTCAGTGCTGATGTCATTTTTGGGTGCATTCTGTTGGCAGATTTCTCTTCATAGGTTCATAGGTTCGTACTAGGCTATCTGCCCTAGGGCATTTATAAGCCTAGCCAGAGTGTGTGTGGCTTTCACCACCCCTTAGGATGAGAATACTACTCCCATTTAGGGTTTAGTTTGCTGTGCCTCTGTCTAGTAGTGACACAGAGATGACCCCCGGGATAAACCTACGATCTCCCATCCACTCGTCAAGATTTCTCTTGAATAGAGTTAGTGAGGGGCTCTGCCTAACATGGATTGGGATTCTGTTCCAGAGTGCAGGGAGCCTCTGGGTTATGAATCTGTCCCTCCAGCATGTCCTTTTTATTTCTGTGTTGAGGTTTAAGTCTCTTGCTCTCGTGGCTCTGATGGATTTGGATTTTCTGAGATGGAGCCCATTAATTCCGGATTGGACATGGCCTTGTACGTCAGGCACAGGTCACCTCTGAGTAGGCGATATGCGACTGAATAGAGCTGGAGTTTTTTCAGTTGGGCAGCATATGACATATGTTTAAGACCCTTTATCCTCTTGGTGAAGAACTTTTGGGGTCTTTCCAACTGCTGCAGATGTTGGGTAAGATACATCCCAATTGGGGCATTGTACTCAATCATTGGCCTGATAAGAGAACAGTACAGGGGCACAATGACCTCTCTTGATCTAGATGTGAAACCCTTCATGATAAGGTGGGCAATATAGAAGGTCTTCCTAACCACTTTGGCAATGTGAGTGTCAAATGAGAGGTTACTGTCAACCTGGGTCCCTAGGTCCCTGATTACCTCTTCCGTGCCAATGGATTACCACCTATGTGGTAATTTGTGGGTACCTTGTTTTTCCCAAAGGGTATGACTATACATTTTTTGGCGTTCAGCTTAAGGCCATGGCTCTGGCACCAATTATCCATTTCTATGAGGCCTCTCTGAAGGATGTTTGTGTCCGCTGGAGTATCAATTATGGCACCCAGTTTGTAGTCATCTGCGAACTTTGTTAGCCACAATCCTCCTATGTTTGCCTGTACCTCAGAAAAATAAATGCTGAACAAGAGGGGTCCCAGGACTGAGCCCTGTGGGACACCGCTTGTGACTGGCTTGGAGTCTGACATAGCTCCAGCAACTCTGACCCTGTGGGTTCTGTCCTTGAGCCAGTTTGCAACCCATCTCGTGACATATGGGTTTACATTTAAGCTGGTGAGTTTGTCTATGATGCCCGAGTGGGGTATTGTGTCAAAGGCTTTTGCAAGGTCAAGGTAGGCTGTGTGAACTGCCTTACCCTCATCAATGGCCTTAGTGACTGTTTCAAAAAAGTCAACCAGGTTCAAAAGGCAGGATCTGCCCTTGACAAAGCCAAATTGGGTAGGATCCAATGTCTGTAGGTCCCCAATGTCTTTGTTTATGAGTTCCATAATGATCCTCTCCATAGCTTTGCAGACCAGGCTCGTCAAGCTTATGGGGTGGTAATTTCCATTCAGTTCAGCTAAGAGGCCTGGGTTTGAACCTGGTACCTTCCATCCTCAAGTAAGCTCCTTTTTACCCTATTATTCACCACAGCAATCCCCATGCATATTTTGAGAGGTAGAAGGACATAGTGACAAGATGCAGACTCCACACAGACAGTGAACAGTGGTTAGGATTTAACCCTGAACTATGGATTTGTGAAGCAAAGATCTTAACCATTACACTGGCATGTAATAGCAAAGCAAAATGCAAAAATAGCATGCATTTTGCATCAGAAACTATAGGACTTTTTATTTTATATTGTACGATGATTATTTTCATCTACATTGGGTTCTTACCACAGAAAATGACAGAATCACTTTAAATGTACTGTTTAGCAAGGAAAAGTAAGAGTCTAGATGTTTAGATTTATTCAGTTAAGATGCACTTTTTTAAGTGTTGCTTCCACTGGTCTTACCTTGACAGTTTAAGGATCTTACATAAGGTTTAATAACATTTTCAGGGTTTCTTCTTTAGTGTTCATAAGATAAGCCCTTCAGTTTTGCTGGCCATCTGGTAAATTTACATTCTTAGCTATTATTTTTATTTCCTTTGCTTCATGCAAGAAATGTATGCATTCCTCTAGGTCATCACCATTTGACTTTGGTGATCTATATAAACCAACAATTGTCATCTGTTCCAGGGTTGTCTTTATTGCCACAGTTATACAATTTATCATGTAATAATCACAGGTGTTGTAATAACCTTTAATCTCTGTCATAAAACCTCCACTTGATTTTTTTAGTATGTCTGCTATGGTAAAACATTTATACCCTGACAGAACTGGTTTCCAGTCATGGTTCTTTAACCATGTTTCAAAAACAATAACATCATCAATCTTGTGTGAATGTAGCACATTTTCCAATTAAAAAATCTTTATTACTAATGCTTCTAGCCTTAACAACCAACACAGATACATCACATTTTGTCATCAGTGAAATGTTAAATTTCTGACCTGACAAATCCTCTCTTCTGTCAAGCACTGCAATATATCTGCTACAATTTTTTTTTCTTTGTCTTGACAAGTAGACCCTCATCCTTTCTAAATATATTTGTGTCCCAAATTAGGCTTGGATGTTCTACACATTTCCACATTCCATTTTTTCATGTAGGCATTTACCCCCAATTTTTTTAATTGACACTAACATGACTCCCCTTTCTACATGTGATTTGTAAAAGGTGTCGTAACACCTGCGTATGGTAGGCTATCTAACATGGTTGTAAGATCCTTACTAACACAGAGTGCTTGAAGATGTGATCATTTGCACTAACACGAAGAAAAGTGTCATACTTACTTATATTAAGGTATTCTAAGGCCCCACTCACATCTTTTATTTTTGTTCCTCAAAAGCATAACACTATTTGACATTCATTATCCTCTCTGCAAATATAAGTGTCAGTTCCTCTGATTAACTGAATCTCTAATCACTAGTGTATTATTTCTGACCAGATTTGAAAAATATCACACTTCTAATTCAGTAGTGTCTGCTCTATCAGTTGTTACAAAGGAATGATCTTTATCACCATTAGTCTTATTAATCCCACTGGATTCATTGCTTATTACAATTGCATGAATACAATTCTCAACCAGCTGTACTTGTACAGTTTGAGACATATTGTAAACTTCAGTCTTTTTCTTCTTTTTTTTTCTTACAGTAATGTTCTGCAATCCTTCTAAGTTCAGTTTTTCTTCCTTTTTGCCTGCCCCTTGCATCTCTTTGTTGTATCTTCTCTGTTGGAAAAAAAATGTCATTTTCTGTAGACTGAATGTTTTGTGATTGAACTATGTAACCATTCCTTGGAATGTGTGTGCTACATATTAAAGCAGTGTCCTTTATAGAACAGATTATCTTTGTATTATAGACATTAATACATTTCTTCTTTTTCCTAGTTAATTGTTATGAACTTCAACCCTTCTTTCTTTTTTCTTTTACATACTCAAAATCCTCAGATTGTGAATACTTGTATCTTGAATTTCAAAGTTGTCATTGATAGTATCTTGTAGGGGCTGAATTATTTTAAACGGGCAGTGGACATTTCCTTTCCTAAATGTGTTCTATTTTTCACTTTGCCTAGTATTTATCTTATCACCCTGTCATTAAAATACATAGTTTCATAGTTTAGTACTAGGCTATCTGCCCTGGGGCATTTATAAGCCTAGCCATAGTGATGTGGCTTTCGCCACATAATAACAGTATTCCAAGCTGTGCCAATTGCACAAGTGCGATCATCTTCAGTAAGACAAGATTTATTATTAATAATACTAGTAAGTCAATCATCCAACATTTCATAGGTTCATAGGTTCATAGGTAGGTACTAGGCTATAGGCCCTAGGGCCTATATAAGCCTAGCCAAACGGTACCCTGGCTTTTGCCACCCAAGAAAATTATTTTCCTGTGCCCCTGTCAAGCAGAGCCACAGAAATGATCCCTGGGGTGAATTTCCTATCTCCCATCCAGTCATCAAGATTTTTCTTGAAGAGTGCTAATGAGGAACTTTGTTTGATATAGACAGGTAGTTTGTTTCAGAGTATGGGAAGTCTCTGGGACAGGAATCTATCCCTCCAGCATGTTCTGTTTATTGTGATGACAAAGTTTAGGTCCCTAGAGCATGTAGCGCAGAAGGATTGGGATTTCGTTATGTGGAGCATGTCCATCAGCTCTGGGTTTGACATAGCTTTGTATGTTAGGCAGAGATCACCTCTGAGTAGGCGATATGTGACAGAGTAAAGCTGGAGTTTTTTGAGACGATCTGCATACGGCATCTGTTTAAGGCCGGTAATCTTCTTTGTGAGGTGTTTCTGTGGCCTTTCCAGTTGTTGTAGATGTCTTGTGAGGTACATACCAAAAGGAGCATTGTACTCTATAATGGGTCTAATGAGTGATGAATAGAGGGGAACAATGACCTCTTTTTTCCTTGATGAGAAACCTTTTGTGATGAGGTGTGCCATGTAAAAGGATTTCCTGACTACTGTAATGATGTGATTTTCAAAGGTGAGACTACTGTCCACCTGTGTCCCAAGGTCTCTTACCATACTTTCGGTGTTAAGTAGACTACCGCCTATGTGGTTGTTCATGGGTACAGAGTTTTTGCCAAAAGGGATGACAATGCACTTTTTGGCATTGAGCTGGAGGCCATGGCTTTGTCATCAGGCATCTGTCTCAGTGAGGCCCTTTTGTAGGATGTCCACATCGTTAGGAGTTTTGATTATGGCTCCTAGTTTGCAGTCATCTGCAAACTTTGTTAGCCAAACACCTTCTGTATTAGTCTGTACTTCAGAGTAGATACCAAACAGGTGAGGACCTAGGACTGAACCCTGTGGTACTCCACTTGTCACTGGTCTGAAGTTGGATTTAGAGTCTGCTACTTTCACAGTGTGGGTTCTGTCAGTGAGCCAGTTGACAACCCATCTTGTGACATAGGGATTCATACCTAGTTTAGTGAGTTTATCTATAATTCCAGCGTGGGGGATGGTGTCAAAAGCCTTGGCGAGATCTAGGTAGGCTGTGTGAACCACCTTACCCTCAGCTAAGGCTTTGGTGACCGCTTCATAGATGTCTATCAGGTTTAGGAGACATGATCTGCCTTTTACAAACCTGAACTGGGTAGGGTCCAGAGTTTGGAGATTACCAATGTCATTGTTTATAAGCTCCATGATGATATGTTCCATAGCCTTGCAGACCAGGCTCGTCAGGCTAATGGGGCAGTAGTTCCCGGGGTCCGTGGTGGCTCCCCCTTTGTGGAGTGGGATAACCGTTGCTGTGCACCATTCAGTGGGCACAAAGCCTGAGGTGAGGCTATGATTGAACATGGCACTTAGGTAGGGACATGAGAAACACCAATATCCAATGTTAACAGGTGTTACCTTTATATATAAATGTCATTTAATACATCTTCAATCACAAACAATTAAAGAATTGTAAAAGAAAAGATAAATAAAAATCAGTGAACACAGAATGCAAAGAAATTAAAACAGTTAATAATTTAAGTCAAATTGTATGCTGAAATGACATGGACGCTATGCAACTAAGTATTAAATTAAGTCCACTGAGCAAACCTTGTACAAAGGGAAGTAATTTGTAAAGTACTCACTCTGTCCTATCGTAGCAGTTGTGCCAGTCACATTAAAATTAGAGATATCTTTTTCTTCCAACAAACAGTGAAAATCAGAAGTAAGTAATAAAATATAAATCAAAGTAAACCTTCCTGTCTAAAATATATCCCCCTTTTCCAGCAAACAGTGAACATCAGAGGTGTAAGCAAAATATAAATCAAAATAAATCTTTTCTTACCAAAGTGCTGCACAATAAATCACAAAACAACACTGGCTGGTTTCAGATAAGCTCTTTGGTTATTCTGGGAACCCCCATTTTACAATGGGACCATCTGGGTAGCTTTCTACTTACCAGCTGCGCCGTCCATCTGATAGGATAGGCTGAATATCTTCAAGATTTGGTATTTATCAGTACATATGTTAAGCTTGTTTTGCCTCCTGTATGCTAACATACTGTTTACCCATTCACTCAGCTGTTTTTCTTAACTCTAACTTCCATGAGCTCCAGTGCTTGCTCTGAGTGCAACTGGAATGCTTCACGGAACATAAATCATTGGTATTTCTTTGGGAGAAATCTTATTGTGATATTCTCCATGTGGCCAACACAGTTCTTAAAACAAATCAGAACTCCTCTGCAAAACTTTATCAGTATGTTACAGCACACTTTCAACACCTTCAGAATCATGTTTCTGAACTTGCAGTGAAGTATTAATTATATAACTTCTCTTTTTGAATCTGCAAGCCACATTGGAATTATTATTTTAAGAAAATGTCTTTGCTTTGATACCATGAACCTGAACACCTGATACTGCAGCTAACTAAATTTCACGAGAGATGCTGCACAAATGTGCAAGGGATGTTATGACTGCCCTTCATGACAATGTGCATGTTCTGACACTGTGCAACTTCAGTATTATCAGATTTACTGTTTTGATATTTACTTTGCTTTTGGCTACACTTTATACTAACAAGTGAACCACTCTGCATCTGTAGAGGGTAAACTCTTTCAGTCATGCCAGGTGCTGCACAAACTTTGCAAATTAAAATGTTTTGTTGCTTTAACCACTGTTCTCTACAGATTCCTTAGAACACTAATCTATATTTCTTGCAGGCTTCATGTTATGCCCTGAATACATCAAGGGCATACATAAAAACATGTACACATTATTAGGCAGACTCAACATCTTATATGTAGAGTCAGGCAATATATTACATTCACCCCCTGTGTCAGTTTTAAATTAAACATACATGCCATTGGTTATCACATTTTCTGACCAAAATATGTAATTTTCACTACTCACAATAAGCAGACTCCTCATTATTATTACTGCTACCATGGATAGTTGTATCACTGCTTTCAGTACACTCCATACAACTCAACTGTGCCCACAAATATTTCCATTTTGTTTCACTCTTTTGCATCTAATACACACAGATCTTGCTGCAGGTTTTTATTTGTACTTATGCTGACTGTTATGAAATGGTTGTGAGTAACAAAAGTTGGTCAACAGGCTTTCTTGTACCTATAACCACATTGCATGCACTGGGTGTGGTTTTTGCTTGTAAATTTCTTCTTCTTCTTTTGGCTTATCCAGGTTAGGGGCCGCCACAGTGGATCACCTGTCTGCTCATAATTGGCAGTGGAGATTTACGGTTTTGAGTTGCCAGCCTGACACCCAACCTTCCACAGAAGGCACACACACATATGCACTCATGCCTAGGGCCAATTTAGAGTGTCCAATCCACCTGCAGCATGTCTTTGGGATGTGGGAGGAAACCACAGCACCCGGAGGAAACCCACGCGATCACAGGGGGGGGGGGACATACAGACTCCACACAGAAGGGACCCCAGCCGAGAATCGAACCAGAGAATCTCTTGCTGTGAGGCGCCAATGCTAACTGCTGCGCCACCCAAATTTATTACTAGGTGCCAAACTGGTTGCCATATGGATGTGGTTCCTAGATTTGTGGTTTTATTTTGAACGTTTTAGCACTTTTTGAATGTGTTTTGTCCTATTTTTTCATTCACAGTCTTTATTTTACTTACTTCTATCTCTTCAGTCATACTTTTAGCTGCATTCTTAAATTTTTAATCACTGTACACATTGGTTGTTGTGTACATTTTCAGGTTTCCTTAATAATTTGCTTGTGATTTGATCATTTCTGATTCCAAACACAATTTACTCCCTTAATAGTAAATTATGTAGGTTTATAGGTATTTATTAGGCTAATGACCACCAAGACCATTTTAAGCCTAGGCATGCAACTCAGCCCATTTGTGTCCCTGTGTATAATGGGCATTTATTAAGAGGGGGTATGTTAGGAAGTTTATAAAGGTTATGTGGGAGATATGTTAGTTTGTGCATAGTTACTGTCTGCACTATCTATCAGAGACATGGGAGCCAGACTCTGGGTGAATTTCTGATTTTCCATCCATTGTTCAAGGTTACACTTAAATAGGGTTAGGTACGGACTCTGCTTCAAATGGATGGGGAACCTGTTCCAGAGCATGGGGATCCTTGGAGACACATATCTGTCTTACCAACATGCGCTATTTATGTTACAAGCAAAATGTAAATCATTGGATCTACTGGTTCTGATGTGGTTTATTTTGTAGATGTGCAAAAGGTCCATCAGAGCTGTATCTGAGGATACTTTGTTTGCCAGGCATAGATTGCCTCTTAGTAATCTGTATGTGACTGAGTATAGAGATAAGGCTTTAAGGTGATCTGTATAGGACAATATGTTATAACCTGGATTCTCCTAGTAAAGAACCTTTGTGGGAATTCCAGCCATTGCAAGTGTCTGGTCAAGTCCATGTCAAAGGGGGAATTATACTCGATTGGTCTGATAAGGGCTGAATAAAGTGACACAATGATTTCCTTGGACATGGATGCCATGCCCTTATTGATAAGTTGGGTGACATAGAATGATTTTCTTACTACCTTGACCATATGTTGATCAAAGGCCAGATTACTATCTACATATATTCCAAGATCCCTGACTACCAGATCAACTTATAGGGGTGTCTGATGAATGGAGTAATTAGCCTGGGTGGCCATTTTCCCAAAATGCACTATAATGCATGCCTTGGCATTGAGTTTTAATCCATGGCTGTGGCACCAGTCATTTGTCTGTGTCAGACCCTCTTGTAAGATGTTTGTGACTGGAGGGAGTCTATGACAACTACCATTTTGCAGTCATCTGTGAACTTCATCTGCCAAAGGCCCTTGACATTAGCCTTTACTTCCAAAAAGTAGATTAAAATAGTAGTGGTCCCAGCACAGAGCCCTGAAGTACCCCACTGGTGATGGGTCTTTTAGTGGAGGTGGTCTCACCAATCCTGATTTCCTGGGTCCTGTCTGTGAGCCAGCTGACAATCCAATGAGTTATGTAAGGGTTTATGCCCAGTTTAGTGAATTTGTCAAATGTTCTGGAGTGGGGTATTTTATTGAATCTCTTAGCCAGGTCCAGGTAGGCAATATGCCTTTCTCCTCTTCCACCAACTTTAGTAGGCATGATCTTCCCTTGACAAAGCCAAATTGGGTTGGGTCCAGTGTCTGAAGTTTGCCTATGTCTTTGTTGATCATTTCCAGATAACTTGTTCCATGGCTTTGTATATCAGAGTAGGTTGCCAGGTTCAGTTACATACGCATCAGTGGTCTCATCAACCCACTTGATTTCTAATGAAAAATAAATGCCTTACATAAGATTGATTATTCTTTGTCTCATAGTATGGTTGAAATTTATATTTCAGTCATGAAATCTTGTTAAGCTTTTCCTGCCTTAGGTTAAAAATGTTAAAATACTTTAATTGCTTCATCACCACTGACATGAGGGAACATTGTATTCAAGAGTTACGGGCAAGGTTAGGGTTAGAGTTAAGGTTAGCATGCATTACTAAATAATGTAGGGGAGGGGCTTCAATTAAAGAAGCAGAAGCAAGGCTAGGATGGGGCAAAGGAGGCAGCTGCCCTGGCCACACAGTGTTAGGGTGCATGATTGGCAGAAGCCAATTACTAGAAGAGCAGTACAGGTATTGATTTCCGTACTGGCATTACTGAATATTTACACAGAAATGAAACACACCTATTGATGTCAGGACTGAAGCACTTGCTTTGGCACGTGTGGTATAACTTGTAGCAAGCTGGTTTTTACAAATGTATTAAGTAGCTTGCTACAGTTTTTAAATGCAGAAGGTTTTTTTTTGCTCCTCAGTACGGTTGAGAGGGGCACAGACTCAGAGTACCTGGCCTTCCTAGGAGAGAGCTGAGAAGTACCAGATTGGGGAATGGACCTCTTTTTTTTTTGCTCTACAGCTAATAGTTGAAACGTACCAGATCATTGGACTGCACATGGTGCAAAATGAGACAGCTATGGCTCTGTAAAGAAATGTTCAACAAAAGCAGTGTAACCATTAAGACATCTAAGGAGACACCACATTGACATTTATATGGCATCAGGCCTAGTTTAAGCCTAGCTAATATATGGCCTTAGCTTTGCTAGTGCTGTTTTGCACTGCAAAATGGTACATCTCCAAGTTTATTTCACAGTATTTACACAGAAACATGTAAACAACCACATTCCTGCTTATCATGTAGTTCAAAAAAGTGACTGCATGATGACACTATGGAGGGAATGATTAGTTTCCAAAAAAGGGTCTATATTATTTCAGTGAATGCTTAAAATAGCGAACTTTGTTTAATCGACCTTAATAAAGTTGAAATTCCTAAATCTTGAACACATGGAACAGTGATTTTTTCCCAGGGAAAAAAAATCGCTGATCTGTAAAAAAAAAAAAAAAAAAAATCCAACACAAAATCAAGTGGGGGGCTTTGCCCACCCCCCCTACTTAAATATACCAACTCCGGGATTGCGCTACCCAGTGATTTTTTCCCTGGGAAAAAATCGCTGTTCCGTGGGTTCGGGATTTAGGGATTTCAACTTTATTGGGTCGAATAAACAGCATTTGCTGAAATAATATACACCCTCCAAAAAAGGTAGAATGAGATGTAATCATAGCTTTAAGAGAAACCAGTTTTTGTACTTTAACATATATGAAAAAGGCAATCAAATGTAAAAGAAAAAAATAACATATACACATACACATACACGTACTCACTCGCTCTCACACATGCACTCGCTGTCACACAAACACTCACACATGCACACACTCACAGACACACACACACACACACACACACACACACACACACACACACACACACACACACACACACACACACACACACACACAGTTAAAATTAAACCAGCATTACTAATGTTAAACAAATGCCATTGTATTAACCTGCCAGTGGTATCATACTACCACTTTCCACCGTGCATGAGAAGACAACTGTAAATGTTGCTTACTTCCAGAGCCTTTGCCTTCAGGGCAGCCAGCTGATCATCTCTGAAGCTTCTGACCGCACCAAGTACATCTACAGTCATACTGAAGGTGTCTGCAGTCATGCAGGCCAACACTTCTGGCATCAGGTAACAGTTCCCTTCTTTTAAATTCATGATCATTTCGACTGTTGGAATAATTGAACAGGGAACTGACAATGCAAACAACAAAAAATATGTTAGAAGACAGTAGATTAAAATAACTCGTTACTCCTGTAAACATCTGGGATAAGAATGCATGTTAAATTTCACTGGCATACTGTTTGTCAACATGTCAACAATACTCTTTTCCAAGATCACTGTCTCTGTAATGCTAGTTAACATTCAGTAATCCAAAAACACTTCAGAAGAATAATTATTAAAGCTTATAAAATATTGCACGATAACCATAAGAATCAATCAGAGGAGGTTGGAAAAATATTGGGAAAGAGGTTGGATAAGCAATTTACAAGGGAACATTTGGAGTACATATGTGTGGCTCCCAAATATGGAACAAAGTCTAGGTTTAGGACTTTTGCTTGGGAGTGTTTGCATAAGTATTTTTATACCCCAAGCAGACTCCAAAGATTTTTTCCTCAAGTAGATTGCAAATATCTGTGGTGTGATAAGGAAAAAAAAGAGGTACTTGGGGACATATGTTTTAGGAGTGTAATGAGATGGCAGATTTTAAAAACTCTTTTCTGAAGCATTTATAGCAAGGAGTATCTGTTTCATACAACAGACATATAATTTTTGTTTGTCTTTTCCCGGTTAGGGGTCACCACAGCGGAACTCCGGTCCGCTAATGATTGGCCGTAGATTTTCACGAATGCCGAGGTGCCAGCTCGACGTTCAACCTTCAGTGAAGGCACACCCATTTACGCATGTCTTTTGAATGCCCACCCAACCGCGGGGAGGACATGCAGACTCCACACATAGGCACTCCCCGCACTCCAGCTTAGAATCGAACGGGAGAGCCTCTTGCTGTGAGGCAACAGCGCTACCGCTGCACCACTGCGGATTCACAACAGACATATAATAGTGTAAAACAACACAGAGACGATACTTGTGTAATACAATACTGAAAGTTCAGTAGAGATAATGTGAGTACACAAAAGGCAATTCTGCAGTAACAACTTATTTACATATTGTAGCATTTTGGGATATTGAATATTGTATGTGATGTAAACATTGTAAAAATACTATATTTATAGGGATTTTGGCTTTACAAATTACTAATTAAATTGTGCAAAGTAAATATTACATAAAAATACAGTTTTTTTAGTCACTGGGTGCTATGTATGCTATGCTATGTATCAGAAGATAAATTAATTCACATTGGGGTAATGGGCCATTATGAGTCCAATTATATGATTTATCTTTGTATAAAGTTAGGGCTTTTATAAACTATGGCAGATTTGCTAAAAGCTACAGTTTCAGTGAGGAAAACTCATTCTCCTGTGAACTGGGAGACTGGATTTCACCTGGAGATGGTCATTGTGCTTCAATCATACACCAAGAAGGATTATCAAGAAGGAAGGCTGTCTAGAGTGGAAAGCTCTAGAAAAGGTAGGCCTGCAGTGAGATACTCTGGATGGGAAACAGGTTCTTTTAACCCTGCAATACATTCATCTTAACCAGACTAGATTATTATATATTTAAGCTTTTACTCAAAAATCCATAAGCAGACATTTTTCTCTAACTATATTTATTTTCAAAATTTGCTTTCTGATCATGACTAGAGCTACTTGTAAGGCAAACAAAAGCTTTAATTTTATTTTTTTAGGCCCACTGTCTTCAAAATACCACATTAAATGCCAGTTGTGAGCAGCAGCAGTGGTATTATATGCCAACTAGCTATATCCTCAATTCTGCCACTCTGTAAGTGGGTACTCTGCTGTTTTTGCTGATTGCCTTTAACAGATAGAAGTGTATTAAAAGTTGATAACAAACAGAAGTTGCTGTTTTACATTGCTTTTAAAAGTGACTACTCTACAGTACAAGTAAAGCTAAGAAACTTGATAAAGATTGTGTCCTAGTACTGTTTTCTACCTTTGTTGAGAAATTAAGTCTCGCCATCTGTGCTCCATTCCATGATGTTAGTGAATCAACTGCAGTACCCCAAAGTGAGCTGAGTGAGACTGTGTCAGTACTGCCAGTGTTTGTAGAAACAACTAAACCATGCAAACATTAAGTGAGTCCTGAAACTAAACCACCCTTAAAGAAGTTGCCCAAAAAAGGTGATATAGAGTTATACTTGATTATATTTGAACACTATGGTACATAAGAGACCTGGAATAAAAGTGAATGGGCAAACATTCTCTCTTTACAGCTGTCTAAAGATGCTTTAAAGGTATATATGAAAATGGAGGATACAAACTACTTAGACAGTGATAACCTGAAAAAGCACTTTTGTCTATAACACACATTACTCTTGAAATGCAAGCTACTAAATGCCACAGCTGGACTTTTAATGCCAGCAAGATAGTAAGAACTCATATGCATGATGTCACTGTAGGAGGTTTAAGGTATTGCACAGTAAAGATTCTAGAATTGTTGGATCTTTCTTGTAGTTTTTACTAAATGGCTTCTTTGTTTGACCTTTTTCCTTTTAGCTTAGATGTTATTCAGGAAATTTCAGCAACACCTTAATGTTATGGGCTTGTTTATAAGCTCTGAGGAATCCACTCATGCTATGCTGACATGTTCAGAAAGAAGGCAAAAATGTCATGTGTCTAATACTAGTGTAAATTGGCCTTCTTGGCCTAAATGCATCTTTAAAAACTTAAAGTGAAAGTAAAAAAAATCAAAGGCATTCTGAAGCCTTGTTGCTGAAACACTGGTATAGGTTCATAGGTGTGTACTAGGCTAATGGCCCTGGAGCCTTTACAGGCGTAGCCCATGGGATTACCCGGGCATCATGCCACCCGACCTTAGTTCCCAGTGCATCTGTCAAGTAGAGCCACTGGAGTGATCCCCAGGGTGAATTTTCTACTTCCCATCCACTCGTCAAGATTTCTCTTGAAGAGGGCCAGTGAGGTGCTCTGTTTGACATGTATGGGAAGTCTATTCCATGGCATGGGCAGTCTCAGGGTTATGAACCTGTCCCTCCAGTATGTTCTGTTGATTGTGGTAATGAGGTTGAGGTCTCTGGAGTGTGTGATGTGGAGGGATTGGGATTTCTTTAGCTGTAGTATTTCCAGCAGAGCTGGGTTAGACATGGCTTTGTAAGTCAAGCAGAGATCACCTCTAAGTAGGCGATATGAGACAGAGAGTAGTTGGAGTTTTTTTAGTCTGTCCATACAGGACAAGTGTTTAAGGCCTAGGATCCTCTTTGTGAGTTACTTTTGCAGCCTCTCCAGTTGTTGCAGGTATCTAGTAAGGTACATGCCAAATGGGTAATTGCACTCGATGATTGGCCTAATGAGGGAAGAGTGGAGAGAGATAATGACCTCTTTCTTCCTGGATGCAAAATCCTTAGTAATGAGATGCGCCACATAGAAGGACTTTCTGACCACAGTGGCAATGTGGTGGTCAAAAGAGAGGTTGTTAACCTGTGTTCCCAGATCTCTTATAATGCCTTCTGTGTTCGGTGGACTACCATCTATGTGGTAATTCATGGGAACCGGGTTTTTCCCAAAGGGGATGACGACACATTTTTTTGTCATTAAGCTTAAGGCCATGGTTCTCAGTGAGGCCTTTCTGTAGGATGTCAACATCACTTGGGGAGTTAATAATAGCGCCCAACTTGCAATCGTCCGCAAACGTTGTCATTCAGAGTCCCTTTGTGTTGGCCTGGACTTCAGAGAAGTAGATACCAAACAGGAGAAGACCCAGGACCGAACCCTGTGGGACTCCACTCGTGACTGGTCAGCAGTCTGACTTGGAGTCAGCTACTTTCACACTGTGGGTTCTATCTGTGAGCCAGTTTGCAACCCACCTAGTGATACAGGGGTTGATGCCTAGCTTAATGAGTTTTTCTATGATTTCTGAGTGAGGAATGGTATCAAAGGCCTTGGCCAGATCAAGGTAGGCTGTATGAACCACCTTGCCTTCATCCACAGCTCTGGTGACTGACTCAAAGAAGTCGACCAGGTTGAGCAGGCATAATCTACCCTTCACAAAACCAAACTGTGTGGGATACAGAGTTTCGAGATTCCCTATATCCTTGTTTATTAGGTCCATGATGATGCATTCCATAGCTTTGCATATCAGACTCGTCAGGCTAATGGGTCGATAGTTCCCAGGGTCTGTAGTCACTCCTCCTTTGTGGAGAGAGATGACTGTAGCAGTGCTCCATTCGGTAGGGACAAAGCCTGAGATGAGGCTGTGATTAAACAGGGCATACAGGTGAAGTGGCAGTTCACTCTGTAGTTCATGCAGAACACAGCCAGATATACTGGCAGGTCCCATAGAAGCTGTATTCATGGCCTTGGACAGTGCTGTTTTAACCTGTGCAGCAGTAATACTGGGTACCTGGAAATCTACTGGTATTGTGATTGGTCCTTTGGGGGGGAAAGAGGGGTAAAGTTGGCACTGAATTTGTTGGCCAGTATATTGGCAATATCTGTTGGCTTGGTGTAGGAGATACCATTGTGCAGTAGCACAGAGCAAATCTGGGTATTACCATGGATATGATTCTTTACATAGTTATAAAAGACCTAGTGGTTGTCTTTACTATCTGCTGCAATTCTGTTTTCAAAGCTAACCTTAGAGGATTTGTTGATGAATCTCTACTTTTTGTTGAGGCTGATAAGGGAGTTTTTCCAGTCTTGGGGACTTCACCTTATTCCACATCAGTTTCCTCCTTCTGTTGTAGAGTTTGTTTATGGCAGGGGACCACCAGATTGGCTTCCTTTTTTTTGAAGGAGAGTGTATTTGTTCTATTAGGTATGACAAGATCCATGCATTTGTGTACATGTTGATACAGTGTACTGATGTATGATTCAGTGGTCATGCAACTATTCTCCATTTGCATGGGTGCTATGAAGTTAGCCACTTCTGTTTTTAGGAGCCCAAAGTTAGCTTTGGAGAAGTTTTTCATGGTGGTTACCTTTGCAGGGTGGGGGTGGGTGGAAGGGATGTGGATTTCGAAGGTGATTAGGTTGTGGTCAGATCTAACCAGGGAGGAGTTGACTATTGGTGTAGAGCAACAGTCGCCCATATTAGTAATGAACAGGTCAAGGATGTTGCTACCTCTAGTGGGGGTAAGAACAAGCTGGACCAGGGCATTGGAATTAATGAATTCCAGGAAACATCGGGCAAATGTATTGGAACATGAGTAGTTTTCCCAGTTAATGGAGGGGTAGATGAAGTTGGCCAGTACGAGAGTGTTAGGTTGGACCCTAATATTCTCTAGGGTGCTTAGGAACATGGAGTGTGAGTCTTGGGACATGGTTGGGGACCTATAGTAGTCTACGACCTGAATCGCTGTTGTACCCAATGTTACCTGCACCTGAACTATCTCTGATGCATTATGTTGGGCTACCAGTCTGGAGGTGTGCACATCCTTAATGAATATGGAAACACCACCACCTTTGGAGCTTCAGTCCAAGTTCTGAGGCCAAAAGGTGTGGAACGAGTTATAGCCTGGTAGTGCAGGGGTGCTTTCTGCTGCTTTGAACCAGGTCTCTGTTACAGCACAAATGTCGATGTTCTCCATTTTAAGGAATGCTTCAAGCAAGTGCATTTTGAGATTTAGACTTTTAACGTTGAGCAGCATGACCCTCAGATTGCATTTGTTTGTAGCTGTTATGGTGGTAATTTGGTCTTTGGAACACTGCCTAAAAAAGCACTATAGGGGTGGCAAGAGCCTTGCCAGTATCCGGAAGTGCAGGGGTGACAGATGCCAGCCATCTCTGCAAAGCATCGAGGTCTGTCAATTATGTCATCCCAGGCAGACAGATACTGGATCACCTTAGAATGACACCAGAAACTTAGCCAATAGTTGAAATCAATCACTTTCTGCTTGTACTGTGGTATCATTCTGGGTGAGAATAGGATGCTGCTAATGGCTAGGGTCATACCTGCCTGGGCTACATAATCCGAGAGCTCCTTCATGTCTCTTTTCATGTAGCCCAGGGAGGTACATCTCAGGTCATTCACACTCACATGTACAATGATAGAGTAATATTTGCACCTGTTGTTCAGGGACCTGAGTGCATCCATTATGTGGCAGATCCTGGTACCTAACAGGCAGTTGACTGTTACTTTCTCCTTATTCAACCTAGTGAGTGGGACATCAGAATGCCTCACTATCGAGTCACCTAAGACTAGTATGTTGGGCATGCTATTTTGTCTTAGGGGCTTTGGTTGAGTGGCACACTGTTTAGTAGAGTTATGTATCTCGTGATTAGTGTTGTGTTGTGGTGGTCGAGTGCATTTCTGCCTTGGAGGTCTCTGCTGTTTGCCTAGATTTTTATTGAGAGCCTCCGTGAAGGTGGGTGTGTGGTTTGTGTTTTTATGTGAAGACAATGCTGGTGTGTGTTCTGAAGGGCTATGTGTTCCATGTGGTGTGATGCAAGTGTTGACCTTCTCCTCTTGACCAGCTATTCCGGTCCTGGCTGTAGAATGCGTGGCTTCCAATTTGGAAATATAAGTGCATCTCTCGCAAGTCTGAGTGTTGGGAGGTAAGAGGAGATGGATTTCAGTGTACATGAGGCAATTGCTACATTGCCTCAGGACACCCAAGTTCACCAGGTTAATAGGAGAAAACACAGAGAACTGACCTTTAGACATGCCTGGAGGGGTGGGCATTAATAATAAGTACTGGAGCTGTTTCCCTGTAGAATGTTTAGTGCTGGTAGCACTTTTGTCTGCTACAATAATTGCTACAAGAAGTCTGGTAAAGTGCTAGACTAATAAGCTAGTAAAAGTTCAGGAGAGGAGAGAACTAGCAGATCTAAGGGAAAAATTGAACAGCAGACTGTGGCACTGCTCAGAAGCTTATAGACAGTCCTGTTTACAGCAAATATGCATCTGGCTAGACTAGTTACAGGAAAGGTGGAAAACAAGTGCAAACATGGGCTTCTAAAGCATAAAGTTGAAAGAGATGGAAAAACTGTCCAAACAGCCAATAAAGTACAATTTTTGGGCCAGAAACCACCCCTCTTGTGGTAGATAGGCTACCTAGTGCTTACAACTCCCACTGATAAGCTAGAAGGCTTCCCTCCAAAACAGAAAGGCTTGGAGGGCTCAGAAGCTTACAAACAGTCCTGGATACAGCAAATCTGTATCTGCAGTCCTGGATACAGCAAATCTGTATCTGGACTACAGTAGTTACAAGAAAGGCAGGAAACAAGCATAGAATTTTTTTTACAGAAAAGCAGCTAAAACAGCACTAAAAACAATCCAAGTGCAGTGCAAGCTAGCACACTTGAGTGTGTAGCAAATACAGTTTAAATAAATGCAATTTATTCAAACTGTATTCTGAACTGAATTCAATTATTGTTTTATTCAACTCTGAACAGTTAAAAAGTGCCAAAAATATACTTATCAGCTGAGAAGAACACTCAGTCAGAACACAAGGAGATTCTAGCAAAATTTTTTTTTGTTTTGTTCTTTTTTTTTTAGTAACGTGGAAAGGGAGAAAGCAGAAACAGAAGATAATTCAAGGTTAAGAACCTAAGTGGGTTGGCCTTCTCAAATGTTCTCTCTCTAGTAGGTAGAATGAACTAATGACACTAGACTGGGAGGAGTGTCCCAGATCAAATTTACAGTAGGGGCGGGCAACTGCAAAGCCACCAAGTATAAGAACAAGGCACCAATAGAGAGGGGGGATGGTAAACTATTACAGCTACTAGCTACACTATTTTAGGCAGAAAACACTACATACATTTTTTATCACAGCAGAAAACAGCAGTGAGCCACTAAATGAAAGTTTAAAACAGATAAAGGAGCAAGGAGACTATAGAGAATGTTTCAACTGCAAACAAATCAGTTATATGGTACGCTTCTTGGCAGGAAATCAGAACAAACAGATGTTTAATAAATGGAGAAAATGTCCAGTTAATACCTTACACACAGTGAAACTAGCTGCCAGAAACACAGGAACCTCAACAAACAAAACAACCAGGCCTGGATAACAGCAGGCCTCTATCCAGGCTATGCTACCTGACTAGAACACAGAAACCTCACAGAAATGCACAGAAAAGCACAGATAGAGCACTCACAAATACAACTTTCAGTATGAAAAAACTGTTTACAGTTAAGTAATTCAGTAAAAATGCAATTAGAGTAATGAAGCACTATCTAGCAATGAAATATACAGTTAAAACAGTATAAAACAGTACACAAATGCAGTGAAACAGTAAAAATTTTTATAACAATGCAAAATGTAGTAGATTAGCTGCATAGCACAATTATAAATGTTAAGAAGTGTAATTCAATGAAATAAATGTAAGAAATAACAATTTCTTCTCTTGGAGTCTTAGGGAATTTCTGCTTTGTCCCAGTGATGAATCACAACTCCACAGCCTGGCAAAAACAAGCATGTGTGCTTAAGAAGTCATTTGCATATATCCCATGGGCAGCCACTACAGGAAGTTTAAGGTGTTCTATCTTTGTTGGGTCTTTCTTGTAGATTTTGCTTATTTATCATTTGACTTGGAAGTTATTTGAGATATTTTGCAGTCATTCTAGTGTTATGGACTTCAGTCTTGTTTACAAGCTCTGTGTTTCTAAAGTATGGCCAAACAGTCTACTTATGCTGTAAAGATAAACTCAGAAAAAAAATGTTGAAACATGGTATGTCTACAGCTAGTAGTTTCTTCTAAATGGTTTGTCTGTGTGATCTTTTCAATTTTTGGTTTGGATATCATTTGGGATATTTTGCAATCATCCTAATGTTACAGACATCAGGCTTGTTTACAAGCTCTGTGTTTTTAAAGTGTGATCAGACAGTCCACTTATGCTGTACTGATGAGCTCAGAAAAAAGGGCAAACTGTGGTATGTCTACAGCTAGTGGGGTTTGAGATTACTGACCTGAAGGCACCACTAAAGATTTAAAGTGAAAGTAAAAAGTCATGGACATTCAGAAGCCATGTTGCTGAAATACCAGTGTTTCCATAAGGGGTTATTTACATATATCCCGTGGGACTATAGGAGGTTTAACTTATTACACAGTAAAGATTCTAGCTTTGTCTGGTCTTTTTTGTAGTTTTATTAAATTGTTTGCCTGTGTGTCTTGTGTAACCTTTTTTACCATTTGTTAGTTAAAGTAATAATAAAGTAGAAATGATGAAATTGCTTTCTGTTAACAGATTTAAAGAGAATCTTTCCTGTCAATATAAATTCAGATTAATTTGTAGCTGAATATGTTCTAGCAAATGATAATCTGATTGCAAATGAAATGTGTGTATCAAAATCTAAATCTGTAGCTAACATATCAGAATTGTCTTTGAAATACAATGTGTCTGTTACTGAGCTGACCTGTTACACATACATGGAGTAATGTCATCTGGCTAGAATTTGTATCTGTAAAGGAAACAGTGTTACTGCCAGGGATGTGTGAATGTCAGAAGTGCATGCTGAGAAGGAAATACACATGTGATGTTACAGAATATATGTAAAACCTATAGAATCTGCACTCTGTCACTGTGCAATAACTATATTAGTATAATGCATGCGATCTTTGGAAAGCAATGAAATGCAAGGTATACTGCATTGGGGCAGCATTGTTGACTTCAGTTAAAAGTCACTATCTGGTCTAGCATGTGATTAATAACAAACAGAAGGAAGAGGTAATTTGAGTTCACAGAGACAAAAAAAAAGAATATTCCATTACTTATGTAGTTTAAGGCCATCTTAGGAAAAATAACACATTCTGTTGTACCTAAACCATTGTGTCATTATAGGGGAGGATTTTCCCCAATTTAAAGACATGTAGAAGTTATGAGAAGAAGGGAAATATTTAAATTATTTGCATCACAAGTATAGCCTGAGTAGAGAAGTAGGCAGTCAAGTGCTATATTACTATAGAATGAAAATGGAAGGGCTGGGATTAAGTATGTTTCTGACATAAGCTTAGAAAGATAAGGTCACAACAAAGGTAAATAAGTTAGCTTAAAAGATGCTAAAGATACTATCATATGCACATGACTAAGTGATAAAAACAGGTTCATAGATAGTTACTGGCTATACAATCCAAGAGACCTTAAACAGCCCAGACCAAACTCCCAACTGTCCCAAAGCACTGTCTGTTTAAGTGATTTGGCCAAGGGCACACAGCAGACAAGTGAAGGCTGAGTGAATCAAACCCTGTACCACAGGAAGTAGCTTGTTAACAACTCATACATTTTAGTACTCTGTACTGACTGCTACGAACTGCCAGAATCCTGAAAGATCAAATCACAACACTTTATGTTTTTAAGACAGTCAAAGATATCAGTACTAGTACCGAGGAGGACACAATGGAACTAAGCACTGATCAGTACAAAAATGCAAGACCAATGTAAATACAGACTCGAAAGAAGAAAAGCACTTAAATGACATATCAGATAGTGAAGCAGAGAGGCAGCGAAACAAAGGTACATGAAAAAGCTATAGTCTAAGCATAATTCTAAATTGTCTTTTAAATTGAAACAGAAAGCCCCAAAACATAGAATTCTAAGCAGCAGATGTGGACTGAAAAAGAGAACCTTGGCAATAAGAACAAATGTATTAGTGTAGTAAAAGAAGCAGAAACCTGCTCTAGTCAGTGTCCTAAACCTATTTCTTTCAGTTTAAAACATAAAAACTCAAACAAAGGGAGACTCTAGGCAAGAGATATGTGGAAGTGAGGAAACAGGAAAATTGAAGACAAGTGTTGTTTAGAGTTAAAACTTACAGAAGAAGAATTAGATGTGGAAGAACCTATACCGGTGTGTATTGGAGAGGAAGCTGACGTTTTCATTTCAAAATAAACACTAAGAGAATGACCTAAATTTATCAGACCTAGAGGTTAGCCATAGTTACTTCAATAAAGTACAACTTGAAAATTGTAACATTATTTACAGTACAGGAGACCATAGATGTGACCCAGGAGATGACAGATAATAAGGTGAACCTACTTCTTACCCTTACATTGAATAAACAATTATCATTTATATACAGAGTAAGTAAGAATAAAGAAGAAATTGTATACCAATTGCTAGTGCCAATGCCTTTATGATATAAAACTTGCATATACTCATGTACTTTAAGATTACTTCAGAATGGATAAAATTAAGGCCCAAATATTACGCAGATTTTATTGCCCAGGAATTTGAAAAGAAATACAGAAATTCTGTCCAGAATGTTGCAAAACCATTCCACAACCTGGAATCACAAATCATTGCTATGAACATTGTTGGGATATTGGTAAGATATATTGGTGAGTATTATGATATTTTGATCATAATAGACCATGCTACAAATCTTTGAAAAAAGTGGTACCATTACACCAGGGTAATGCTAAATGTATTGCCAGGGAAATAGTGGTAGTATTTTTAGAGTCTGTAACACTGAATATATATTTGCCAACTGATGTATGCTCTTTATATCAATGGGTCATGCAGTGATTGTGATGATGATGTACGGATAAGCAGTGAGCAAACATCAGTTTACCATCCATAGACTGATGAATTAGCAGACATGCTTGGTGAAACACTGAAATTCATGTTAAGAAAAGTAATTGAAGCAGATGGTAAGAACTGAGATCACTTACTTGTTTGCAATAAGAGAGGTGCCATAAGCATCACTGGGGGTTACATTATTTGAACTATTCTATTGCAGACATCCAAGCATTCTAACTGCTACTACTAATCAGACCTGGGAAGAAGACAAAATATTATTCAAAATATTATAGACATCTACACTAAGTTATGTGCCATAGTAAAGGACAGCATGTTAAAAACTCAGGAAACGCAAACAATATATAATATGAAGGCCAAAAACAGAGATGTTCATCGTGTTTCACTGTTGCAGTCATGACTGGCAGCCCTCAGTCTGGCATCGGCTGTTCAACCAGGATCGAGGCACTTTCAATTCTCTGCACTGCCCTTTAGATTGTCTACTGTGCCCAGGGTCTTCACCAAATGCCTGGCTCCAGTAGACTCAAGGGAATTCAAATTTACCCCTATCTGGACGATTGTCTAATTCAGGCAGACAGCAAGGATGTCTTACTCCAGCATCTAGAATTTGTACAGAACCTCCTCAAGTTCCTGGGATTCTCTGTAAACATAAAAAAGTCAAATTTGACACCATCACAACAGATAACTTTTCTGGGTGGTCTTCTAAGCACCTCAACCCAGATGGCATTTCTGACATCCGAAAAACAATTACAGCTGGCTTCAACTTTCAGAACCTTGGCAACTTTAACTCAACTATCTGCAAGGAAATTCCTGCAGGCTTTGGGTTACATAGCCTCCTGCATCCTTCTCGTACCATATGCAAGACTACACATGAGGAAAATACAGTGGTACCTAAAAAGTGTATGGTCTCAGCATTGCCACAGTTTAGACATACTGATCTCGCCTTCAAAAGGAATTTCTTTGGTGGTCCAGGCATGTGCTCTAAACAAAGGGAAACCCTTCCGTCTGCCTCCTGCGACTCAGATTCTAACCACGCGGATTATGCTTGGGGAGCCCATTTTCAGGGCAACTGTCTGCAGGACCTTTGGACAAAGGATCAGAAGCACCTGCATATCAATTTAAAGGAAATGTTAGCCGTTCAGAAAGCTCTATTGGCTTCCAGGAATCTTTACAACCAGGACAACTACTAATACGACAGACAACACCACAGTTATGTGGTACATAAATGCAGACTGGCCATGGATCTATGGAACACAGCTCTAGCTTGCAATCTGGATCTTCAAGCTCAGTTTCTACCAGGGAAACAAAACTTCCTGGCAGACAGTCTGAGCAGAAAACTTTCGGATCCACATGAGTGGATTCTGGACACCAAAATATTCAGGATGATAACAGCAGTCTGGGGATGTCCTCACTTAGACCTCTTTGCATCCCATCTCAATCATCAACTACAGAATTTTTGCACCAGGACTTTCCACAGAGAAGCTTGGAAAGTGGATGCCCTGTCATTCAGTTGGAGGAACCTCTCGGGATATGCCTTTCCGCCTCTTCCTCTTCTTCCACGGGTTTTATTGAAGATAAAACAGGACAAGCCCAAAATGATCATCTCAGTTTTGGTATCCAACTCTAAAAACAATGCCTGGCCCTTGGGTTTTACCTCAGTCTCAACCTTCTGTCCCAACATCAGGCTGGTTAATCAAGGGCCTTTGATTTCTTCCTACCCAAGCAGGTTATGGATGTCATTTTCCTAGCACTAGAAAATCTTATGCAGGAAAATGGAAAAGATTTTGTTCCTGGACTCAGGATTCTGATCCTCTTCTTCCTAACATTACTTTAATTTTACTTTATTTGACAGATCTCTTACATAAGGGTCTCTCTTTCTCTTCCATTAAGATACATGCCTCCTTTTGAGCCTGCTGCCTCTTCTGACATCAAGTTTTTATCTTGGAAGACAGCTATCCTGTTAGCCATAACCTCTGCCAGGAGAGTCTCAGAGTTACAAGCTCTTATGGCTGTGGAACCATATATTATTTTTCATCAAGACAGGGTATCTTTGAGGACTAATCCTACCTTCATGCCTAAGGTGGTTTCCAAAGTGGCTTTAAATCAAACTATCCACTTGCCAACCTTTTCCTCCTCCCTCAAAAATAAAGGGAATGGATCTTACATTCCTTGGATGTACACAGACAACTACGTTTTACCTGGACAGAACCAAGGACATCAGAAAATCAGAACAATTGTCTGTTTCTTATGCTTCCAGTTGCCATTTCAAAACAGACCATTTCTAAATGGATTGCTCATGGAATCAGATTTTGTTATTCAAACCATGGAAAGACAATCCCCACCAGAGCTGCTGCCAGTTCCTACCAAAGACATTTTGGAAGCTGCAACTTGGAGTCAGTGCATACTTTCTCTAAGCACTACAATCTACCTCTCTACTCTAAGTCTAGGGCAGGCTTTGCCACTGCAGTCTTGCACGGCCTTTTTCTTTCAGCTTTGGGATTCTACCCTACAGTCATGACTGCAACAGTGAAACTTCTGAGGTGTATTTGCAAAGGTTATGGGACCTTTTTCATTTTGGGACTCCTGACATCTGGGGCAAGAAAAACTGGAAGCATGGTTGAACAGCACCCAGACTTTGGGATTCTGGCCAACTGAGGAGAACCCTACAGTCATGACTGCAACAGTGAAGACACTCGAACATCTACATTTATGGTAGGTGTACACAACTGTACTTTTCAGCCAGAAGATAAAGCCTTGGTACTTGTGCCATCAATATATAGTACATTTTTAGGTAAGTGCTCAGGTATATTTGAAATCTGGGAAAATTTAAATGAGGAGGATTATAAGGTCAAGCAGACTGGTAAATAAAGCCAGAAAAAAAGATCTCAGCAATGTGCTGAAAGAATGAACAGAGGTTAAATCTCCACTAGTAAGTTGTAGCACTGTGGTGGGAAAAATGCAGCCATGAAAGGAATTCATTCCTAATATTCAAATATGTGAGTTTTTATCTAAGACAATGAAACAAGAGGTCCAAGAGTTTCTACCCGGAAATAAAGAATCCTTTTTAGATCTGCCTGGGAGGACACATCTGACAGAGCATCATACTGAGGTGCTTCCAGGAATAAAGGTATACTCAAAAATCCTTATAGAGTGCCCCGAGTCACACATGTACAACAAGGCACTGAAGGCAGTGCAGTAGTGAGGGAAACCTGTCAGAAGTTTAAAACTAAGAAACGAGGGGTAGATGCTAATCATGTAACAGAAATGAAAGTGTGTGCAAAGTCTAGTAATGAGAGAAAACACACCAGAAGTTAAATATGTGTAAATGTAGTAGAACATCAGACTTCTAATAGTAAATCTAGTGCTGCTTTTGGGAAGAAAAAAGAAAAGTTGTTACCTGAATTTTGTATCTAGTTACATTAGCTGGACTCTGTACGGCAAGAATAACCCAAGAAAGACAAAAAAAGCTACTAAAATGTTTGGTTATGTCTATCTACATATATATATATATATGTATATATATATATATATATATATATATATATATATATATATATGTATATATATAAAATCTGTATACATATTGTACTGTTTAACAGTGGAAGGAATTTTGAAAGCCACTGCCATAAACCACTGTAGAAACAAGGATATGCTTATAGAACACAGTACTAAGGTACACGTGGGGGGGGGGTTCAAACAAAAGAGAAAGCATTTCAGAGGGAAACTAAATACTGTTTGTACTGCTTACATTACATTTTTCATAGCTGTTAATACTCTTAATTAATAGGAAGGGGATCTATTGTCAAAATTTTGGGTGGAAGATGTATTGCCAATTCCAGAAGAGAAAATGTGTAAACTGTGACCAGTTATCAGGACACAGGGGCACTGTACTCTACTGTCATTAAATGGATTACTACCTTAGTAAAACTGTTTTTGTGGTCTTTTGTCCTGTGCTCTACCCTTACATTTTGCTATTTGCTAAGCTGTCAGCAACATGACACCAACCTTCTTCTTATAGTTGAATGGGTTGTCTAGTACAGACGTCCTCTTAATTTACGTTCAAAACCCTTGGTTTCACTGTGAGATGGTGGGGTCATGTAACCTTTTGGAAGTAATGAATGCTGAATATGATGTAAATCTTGAAATAAACTATATATTTTTTATGGATATTGGCTTCAAGGCACTGTGTGATATAAATGTTACTTAAATAATGCTGTTTTTTAAGAGCAGCTGGGTAACCATATCCATTAGCTAGAGAAAATGTTTCTTTATGCTAGCTTAATGGGTCATTGTGACATATTATTTTATTTATTCTTCTATAAAAGGAAGGCTTTTCTAATCTTTTGTAATCTGCGGCAGGCTCACTAGAATCTCATCGGGAGGTTAATTATTCCTTGTACTGGAAGGCTGGAGTCTATGAGGACACTGTCATTGTACCTTGGTGAGATGGGTTATTATATCTGGAGAGTGTATCTCCAATTGCCTTGGAAGCTTTAGAAAAACTATATAACTATGTGGGCCTGGAGTGGGATGATGTTGATGAGAAGCCTGTTCAGCTGGAACCAGCCTACCTATTAATCTTACTTAGACCAGAAGATTGCTATAAATTTGAACATTTCATTTAAAAAGTAGAGACATCTATATATGGATATTTTTTCTGTTAGTGAAACTATTTTTTTTTTGAAATTTTGCTTTTCAGCCTTGACTAGAGCAGTGTGTGTGCTGAATAAAAGCTATACTTTCAGATACAAGGGTCTGGTGCATTCAGAACACCACAAAGTCCACAAGATGATGCTTAGTTGTTTCAGCAGATTCATGTCAGTAGATTTACATAACCTTCAGCAAGTTCTAAGTCACTGAAACCAGCTCAATGAAAGACATTTTCCATGAGCACTGTTGTATTTTTTTTTTTTTTTTTGCAGAGGCAAGCCCACTTGCACCTCTCTGTGGTGGACACCCTCAAACTGCACACTTTTATATATCTACATCTTGGCTGTACTGCATTGTAGTAAAGAGAAATCTCCTTTGGCACTAAAACAGGTTACAATGAGTGTACTTTATAGAGTTAGCACACACTAAAAAAGGTCTCGAACTTCTGACATTTACCCATTTCATCATATGTTCTGTGTACATCATTTTTAAAAACAGCTAAACAACTTCAAAGAACAAAGTAAAAGTGAAAAAGCAGCAAACCAAACTGGTCTGTGGTTTGCTGCTTTTTCACTTTTACATTATTTTTAAATGTCTTAGAGCAAGTGGTACCACTTTAAGGATTAACCATTCTCTCTAAAGCACTTGCATTTATTTTTTTCCAAATAGGGGCTGTCTTAGTCTCATTTAAAGGCCTGTGATAATTTATGCATGAATATATTATCAGTAATCTGGCTCCATGATGGAGGTGCTACTTTGGTAACTTTCCCTTATAGATAATCCAAAGTGGGCCTTACTAATAAAAATTAATCTGTACTATTATTTGTAAGGAAGAAAGATGTGTTCCTGAGTGATAGTTTGCTAATAAGAGGTAGCCAATACCCTAAATTGTGCAATAGACTATTAAGAAGTAGGGTAGCTCTACCATTTACTGAAAAATCCCACTTTAATTTGTTTAGGAGTAAGCAGTTTTATATACAGAGGTCGGCTAAACAGACAAAATGACATATTTTGTTTTCTGCAGTTTATAATAAGTGCATACAGTCTGCAGAGATCCGTGAGATTAAAAGTAACATATATTGTATTTTGGGCAGGAGCTTATCCCTGGTAAAGGCGTGACATGCATCTAGTGAGGGCAAGTTTGTTGACCAGTAGTATAGATTTAAATGGTGGTGATGTTATGAACACCATACAGGAGGTTCAGTAAAAAGCAATTCTGTCAATCAAAAGAATGCCCTATAACTTAATTCCTACTGACATGCGTATAAACATGTATTACACTAATGTTACAAGTTTCACACATAGCTTTTCTTACTACTATTTTTAAAATTTGAACAATACAAATAGACAATCAAAACTGGAACAATGACAAAGCTGTCCATGACCCACCTGCACGAGTGGTTCTCGGTTTGGAAACAGTATTAAACTTGATGATCTTATTATAAATGGCAGAAAAGTTCCATGTGTTGTCAAAGTCTGGCATGGAGGACATGCTCATGGGAGGCATCTGATCTACCACCCCTTGAAGGGCATCCATGATCTCTTTCTGAAATGTAAACAGTTTACCTTTAGCTAAACAATGTTATAGCAAACTTAAAAAATCCACTTTAGCAAAACAGGAAGCAAGACTACAAGAGCATGTCAAAATCAATTCCATTTTGGGCTAAGTCACTAGATCAATATTTTTGCACCAGAAAATAAAAGCAGAAAATTAAAATACATCCAGCACATAACCAGACACAATTGTTTTCAATGTTGTATTATGTTACATGCAACCTCGTTGAGTCAAAATACAGCACGTTTGATTTAACAGACATATGAAAGGTTGGGAGCAGTTTGATTCCTTGGAAACACTAGTGTGTCCATGTAATACATAAAACACCTATTTGCGAAAGGAAACAATATAAGTTCATCATCTCACGTAAAATATTCATATATGGAAGCAGCAGAAGTTAGTGAAGATCCTCATAATAAATAACTAGTGGAAATTCAAAGCAAAATAATAGCTGTCAGCAGAAAACTAGGCCCGATTATCTGACCAAACTCACGAATGCTGCCATAATAATAATAATAATAATAATAATAATAATAATAATAATAATAATAATAATAATTGGCTTTACTTCCATCATTTAATGTTTATTTTGCCTTATTATAATTGAATAAAGAAATCCATGTCTGAATTTTATCACCATACTCACTGGAATTGCATTCTGTGATAATCTGTTTCAAGACTTCTCCAGTCTTCTTTTAAGAAAGACTTACTCAGAGTCTCTCCCAGTTTCTTATTATGGCTTTTTCTTCATGCATTTTATTATGGTGCTTTCTAACAGTTTTTTTTATGTTTTTGTTATATTTGAATGCTTCTGCTACTTTCATTTAGGGTTCTCCCTCTATTATCCAATAAATATTTTTCATCAGTTGATGATTTTAAAAGCCCTTGTGTGTCCCACAGTTCCTATGCTTCATTGCCCAGGGCTCAGTGTTAATATAATCTTCTTCTGACTATAATCTTCCTGTAAATGTCGGCATCTTTCCTTTTCTTTTCATACTCAGATGCCGACTAGATATTTGAGGTCATCTGCAATAATGGCACTCAGGTTAATGTCTTTGCTTACAGCTGTTACCTCTTTCTTATTCTTCCTCATCTCCAAAACTATTTGAAACACTGTTATTTGAAGTTGTTTGAAATAATGCATTGGTACCATAAATTTCAGATCGTTATAATGGATGACGTCAGTATGAACATTTTAGTAACAACCAAAGATCAGCTACATTATTTTGTGTCACTACATAACATAATTTAGTTTTTCTCCTTCACATACAGACCAAACACCCTTTAGGGAACAGCACTAGAAACAAATTTACCATGACGATATAACCTAGCAGTTCTGCCCCCAAACTCATATAAGTGATCATTGCCATGTTTTAGCAACCTCTTCATACAAATGCATAACAGCAAAATCTATACTAGTCCAAAACATATCCTTTACTAATGTCTATAAATATAATTCTTGCTTGAACTGTAGAATATTAATTGACATCAACTACACCAAGAGACAGGACTTATATCTGCTCTGAATCTACTTTATTATCAGTTAGACCCTGCTATTAACAGAGTTTTTTTTTTTCAAGAAGACTAAGATGCCTTAAAGACATCAATTGTCCTTGACTCACCTCTGAATTAAAACATAAAAATAAAAAATAAAAGAAACTATGGCAGAAAGTGAATACCTGACACAACTAGGGTCATCACTGTGTCCTTACAATATAGCTAAATATGTAGACTCTTTTTGCATAGAACATGCAGAAATAATACTAACTCTACAAAAGCTACAAACCTATACAGAAAATGATCCATCATGGCTTCCCAGCCTAAACATTTTGGAAAAACAATTACAGGATTTAAATTTGCAGTTCAGTTCTGCAGATGATGTTGGATTGTGCATGTGTGTCTGTGATAAGTCTGCGGGCCCTCATTAGGCAAAGGCACTGACCATGCATGCCCCCATTCATGGGGGATCCACTGTGAGAAATGTCACTGGAATCAGCAGTGGCAGGCACAGGATATGGTGAGTTTTATGAGCATGAATAGAAGGCTGTGCCATTATGATGACCATCTGGTATGACACATCTGCAAAGATGGCCACTGTCGGCTACACCACACTCAAATGTAGGCATAGGCATGGAGGATGTGGCACTATGTGACTGTGATCCACCTGGCTTAAAGTGTGTCTTCCCCTTGAAGCTGAATGTGGGACAGCCATGAGAATGGCATTAGCCTGATGTATGGCAGCATGAAGACCACTGGAGGATAATAAAATCAACCTACTGCAATTCCAGCAAGCTATCTACCTATGTTAAGCCCTTTCTGAAGTCATCTTGCAATCTCTGCACTACACCCAGCTCTGGTGCTGCTGTGATGCATGACTGCCCTGCACTTATGGTGCATAATGGCCCTAATGACATTCACCTCAGGCAGGGAACTGGACCTATGCCAATGCTGGCCAACAGCATACCATGTCCTACTATTGTGCCCACACTCAGTGGAGCCTTCACCACCCATTACTTGTTGGGAAGCAGGGAATGAGGGTGTACCCTGTGCTGCTGTGTTTATTGGTTAGCTGGGACTCAGGGGTGGGTTGCACAGGCAATGGAGCTGTGTCAGTGGAAGATGTAGTTAATGTGCCCTGAAGTGCCTACAGGGATGATATGACATTATTCAACATGAGAGGTTATGGCTGTGGCATGTTGCACTGTATGATAACATGTAAGGGCATACTCACTTGGGGCCTCACTCACAGATGCCTACATTGACGGATGAAGTTCTATTCCAATATCCAGTCCTGTAGCAGGTATGAGAGATGTGTCCATCACTCCTGACAGAGATTTCAGGAACTCCTCCATGTGCATGAGGGCGGTCTTAGTTGGTGGATTCCCACTCCTGGTCATCCTCTCCTATGCAAGGGTGGTTGTTGAGGACATGGTAGATCATGTCAGTGTCCCTATGGCACAGTAGTAGTGTAGTTCTATTATGGTCAACATGATCTGTGACATTTGCAACAAGATCTCCCCATACATGGCAACAGGAGGCCCAATTGCTTTTGTCAATTTGGAGGATCCATCAGCCATGTACATGGAGGGCGTGCAGCAAGATATCTGTTTCTGCTTGAGAGAACATCTCTATATGCTTGCACTCCTTGTAAGCCAACTAAACATGTAAATGTGAACATACAGCTATCATCAGCAAATAGGCACTGATACTGGGTGCATCAAACCAGTTTTATGGTATAGATGGATGAAAGCCTAACTACAGCCTGGGCAATCTGAGTTTGATTAGTGGCTTGGGCATCTGAAGCACTGGCAGGGAAGAATGGACATTCTCATCCTTGAGGGTGGGCATGCACTTGGACACACCTTTTGGTCAATCCCTGTTGGTGGCTGGGAACACACATATGGGGCTTTGTCCAAAGGGAAATTGGCAGGGGACATTGGCTGAGCTACTGTGCAGACAGGTCAATATGCCAGCATGTCCCCATTGCACATCTGTTCCTAGACATAAACAAGTATGAGAGGGGAGGGGCAGGGATGACAGGACTTGTAGAAAATACTTTTTGGCAGCAATATGATGTCGCTCCATAAGCTGCATTCTCATCCAGAGGAGCAAAGGATTGCCCAATAGACCTAGTGTTTGAGAAGAGGCCCTGGTGGCAGCTGATGGTCGGGAGCCAAAAGAAAAAAAAAAGGAACCATGATATCTCCAACATCTACACTACTATCCCCCAAACACAGTCTCTACAGTGAACACAGTCAATGGCACAGACCAAATGCATAGGTCACTGCTTTGGGGCAGCTGCTTGTAGCTGGACATAGATGTGCCTTCACCACTTCATACTATCTAGTCTGTACCAGATATGGCTGCTGTCACAGTATGTGTAGGAGCCAGTGCATCATTATATGTGCTGCGTGTACCATATCCCCCCATACACCATCCCACATGTGGCCTCTACCATACATGTAGATGGCTGCTGTTGTCTGTACCTGTGCAGCGGTGTAGCAGTAGTGTTGTCACCTCACAGTAAGAGGTTCTCTGGTTCAATTCTCTGCTGGGGTGCCTTCTGTGTGGAGTCTGCATGTCCTCTCTGCATTCATGTGGGTTTTCTCTGGGTGCTCTGGTTTCCTCCCACATTACAAAGACATACATCTGGTGCATTTCTCTCCGGGCCTCCACTGAAAATTGGCTTAATTCCAAGTCAGACTTTCCTGGTTAACAAATTTTAAATAAAATAAATAAACTGTACCTGCACTCTGTCCCCCTTCATCATTGCTATGCAACATGTGGTACATATGTACCTGGCAGCATGTTGTTGTTCCCCCTAACAAAATAATGTTTATAGGTTCATAGGTAAATGCTGGGTTAGCTGCTCTTGCAGGCCATTTTAAGCCTAGCCAATTTCCCATTTGTGCTTGAAATAACCTATTCCATTTGGTTATAGATTGGCTTTACCATCCTATGTTTGATAATTATATATTATTCCTAATTCAAATAACTGGGATCATATCATATATAATTTGAGGGGACCCATGCATGGGATAAAGCACTTAGGAGCTGCCTCTATCCATTAGTAGTACAGCGGACAGTCCTGAGGTAAATTTTGTGTTTCCCATCCACAGATCTAAACTGCATTTGTAAATGGACATAAATCTTCATGAGTCTGTTTCACAGCAACGATATCCTCTGTGAAGTATACCTGTCCCTCCAAACCATTCTGTTGACGTTGCAGAAGAGGTTTAGATCCCTGGACAAGTATTTCTGATATGCAGTAAATCCATCAGTTATGGGTTGGAGGGTGCTTTCTATGCCAGACACAGGTCACATCTTAGCAGTCTGTAGAATACCGAGTATAGTGACAGTGCTTTGAGTCGGTCCATGTAGGTCATGTTGTTTAGGTCTTGTGTCCTTTTAGTAAGGCATCTGTGGGTGTTCCAGTTGTTGCACATGTCTGGACAGATACATGCCAAAGTGGGCATTATATTCAATGATTGGTCTAATGAGGGCTGGGTAAAGGGGGCAATGAAATCCCTAGATCTAGTCACAATCCCTTTCTTTATAAGCTGTGCAATATAGAAGGACTTTCTGACAACAATAGACACACAGTGGTCAATAGTTAAGTCACTGTTCACATAAATTCCCAAATCCCAAACAGCTGGGTCAACTCTTAGGAGTGTATTGTCAATATGGTGGTTCCCTGGGGTAGATGCCTTTCCAATACAATAGTGCAGTTTTTGGCATTTAGTTTTAGACCAAGATTTTGACAACAGATATTTATTTGAGATAAACCTTCCTGCAGGATGGCTAAGTCATTCGGTGATTCAGTGACTGCTCCAAGCATGCAGTCGTCAAAACCTAGTCAGCCAGAGCTTTTTAATATGGACTTTCATTTCATAAAAGTAGATGCCAAACAGGAAAGGTCCCAGCACAGAACCCTGGCGGATGCCACTGGTGACTGGTCTTTCTGTGGAGGTAACTTCCCCTATTTTGATATCCTGCATCCTATCTGTGAACCACTTGGCAATTCAGCCATGATGTAGAGGTTAATTTCCAGTTTATTTAGTTTTTTACTATGCCTGACAGGAGATCTTTGTCAAAAGCTTTGGCCAGGTCAAGCTATGCAGTGTGTGCCAATTTGCTTTCATCCATTGCTTTGGTGACCTTTTCAGGTTGAGTAAGTATGACCTGCCCTTGATGAATTCAAACTGAGATGCGTCTAGTTTTTGGATGTTCTCCATGTTCATACATGATACACATATGCTGGCACCATGGCCATTGCCCACTACTGCCTGAACCCCTATTTTATCAGGTTAATACCACAACAGGATGAGGATGCTTACTGCAAACCATTTCTGACTCTTCGATATATACAGTGTCTAAGGTGTTCCCCAAAACATTTGTTACAACTTACTGTTATTAAAGTAATCCCACAAAAGAATAGGTGTGCACATATATAATACACCACAGTCCATATGATCTGCATGTATTCCCTTACCTCAAATGTTAAAACTGCTTTTGTATTCCACTGAAGTCTCACTAGGTAAGAATCATATAGCAAGATGAACACCACAGTCACACAACTGTTTTTATCACAGAAGTTTGGAGTGTGTAGCATGTCAATTATGCTAATGAGGCAATTAAGAGTAAATGTATCTGAATCAAACATAAATGACCATGAAGTACATTGTGCATGGCTGAATGGGTCTGTGACCATTGCATTGCAGTTCTGTAGATGTATTAGTCAGATTTGTGGTCCTTTAGGGATGCTACAATATAACTATGGACAGGGATGTGGGTTGTACAGGGTATATAAAGGTAAGCCAGCAGGTCTTTCACACACCACCCTGGTGTTTAATTCTTCTATGCTTGACTATTACTAGAACTGGGTTTTGTTGGGGTACCCTGATGCTTGTGACATGATACCTGCAACATGCATTAACATAATTCTGCTACCATTTTTCCTAAGACTGCAACCTGCAAAGTGGCCATCACTTCTCAGGATGCTGACTATGGTAGGGCTCCCAGGTAGGGCAGGAAGGCAACTAACCTCTTTTTGTATTTCCTGTATAGGGACTGCTGGGAGCACCTCCTGGGGAAGTCTAATGAGGGTTTTTATTACAAGGAGGTTGTCTGGAACTGCCTTGCCAAGGTAGTGAGGGATGCTATGGGCATCACCTCTACTGGTGAGCAGTTCAGTTATACATGCAGAGACCTGAAAAGGTGCCCCATGGCCTTCTTGGCCAATGAGAAGAGAAGATTAAAGAATGTGTAGTAGTTTTTTTTATGGTACATAGTTATGACACATAGTTGCTTATAATTATTAAGGCATGACTTTTCAGCCGTATGCGGGATGTGTGACTTATGGCTGTCTTTCCTTTTCTTTTAAGTTTTTAAACCTTTGATGAAATTGAGGAAAGCAAATTAATATGCTGGATGTGTATGGGATGTTTGACCAAGTACAGGATATGTATTTACCACTGATACTGCGTATATTTTACATACCTGTAGTACTGACTATTTTTGCAGTGCACCTACTTAGTTTAAGCATTGCATACCACTGCTCCATGCCCACTGACTCACATACTATAGCAATTAGACTGGTGGGTGTTCCATTGCCTTGCAATTCTGAAGCCACTTTCTCCAAAGGAGAAATAAATGGATTGATTGGTATAGACAGATATGCTATTGGGTGTTATCTGAGAGGATGATGGGGAGAGGGAAATTAAAGAAAAATGGCAGAGGCAACAGTTTGTATTCTTTTGACACTTTCTCCCTCCATATAAGCAACTATTAGACTGCTTATCCATTTTCACCTATGTTACCATGGTATAATAGCAGAACTAGAAAGGCAGGCAAGTAGAATTTTACTTACCTTGTCTGGTAACTGGCTAATGGTACTCTCATCAAAGACAGTCATCAAACTAGCAAGGGTCATCACTGTGTCTGAGTTCCAACCTGTCACATTTCTAGTAAAAAAAATAAAAAAAAATAATGAAATATGCACTCAACATTCACTGCTGACATAGACCCCTATGTGGCAGCAGAGCCAAATCATGGTCAAATGGGGCCCTAGGCAGGGTAACGAACCAGGGATCCCCTTGTACACAGCCACGCCCATGCACAGACCCCCCCCCCACAGCCATTCCAGTGTCCCATTACTTGGCTATTTTTCGGTGTTACCATAAGCACTGTTCAGATCTCTGAGTGTTCATACTGTTTTCTGGTTTACTTCTACAATGATTACAGATATTTGAATTTAAGTTAAAACTTTATTTCAAATTTTATAGCACAAACACTGATAGACATTTGCTAAACATAGCAATACAGGCTCACAATGAAAACAGACTTTGCATTAAAACTTCTCTGCTCTTGAAACTCACATTCTTTGAAATGGCATTGAAACCCACATTCAAAGAAAATGCATCCTGCTAGTGGCGGATTAAGTTTACCTTTGGGCTGATTTCAAATCATAGGCCCCTTGCACACATTTTTAGGACCATGCAAACATGCAAGAATTGTTTGATTCACCTTCTTGATCATATTAAATTATATTTCTTGTATAATACAGCAGCTCTTGCTGGAGTGTGTTTTACATTTATAGGTTTGAACATTTTTATAGTAAGTAATGAAACAAATCATATAAACCACCAATGACAAAACTGCCCAATACAGAATATTTCAAACATAAAAGGCCACTCAAACTTCTGTCACTACAATCCACCAATATCAATCAATATGCACAATCTTTGCAGAAGTAAAAGTCATCTGAATAATTCTACATTTAAGAGATCTGTAACCAATGAAGAGATTGCTGTTAGCAAACAACTTTATACTTCAGTGTTTCATCTACAAATTCAGTGCCTGCTGCCTTTGAAGAATAAATTGCCTATGTTACATTTAAAAAATGCTAAGCTCGTAATATTGCAATAGGGAATGGATGGCAAACTGATAACAGGTTCATAGTTACTAGGTATCTCATCCAAAGGAGGACATACTCAGGAATGCAGCACCCCGGGTCTATATCACATTATCAAAATTCCAAAATGTCGAACACCATAAGCTCGACCTTGGAATCTCAAAATGTGATATACTCAAACGATCAGAACAGCAAATTTTTTCCAAGGGAAAAAATTCACTGTTCCGAGAATACACACACACAGCACAAGTACACCAAAATACATAATCCACACATACACACTTCACAGAACCCTACACTAAACCGTACATACACTACTAGCTATCGACTTACCTTAACCCAACCCTAACCCTAAGGTCCCTAACTAACGCACACTCACCTTACCCGCTCCCTAACCCTAAGGTCCCTAACTATCGCACACTCACCTTACCCAGTCCCTAACCCTAAGGTCCCTAACTATCGCACACTCACCTTACCCGCTCCCTATCCCTGAGGTCTCTAACTACCACACACTCACCTTACCTCGGTCCATTTGCACACTTACCTTAACCAGGTCCGTCACCTTCGCACCACAGTCGAGGAAATAGCGAAGCCACAGAAATGGCCCACCGAATACTTTCCCTAGGAGAGTATTTGGTGTTCTGCAGCTTCGCTATTTCAAGCATTCACTGAATTGGGGTCGATATTATAACATTTGAAGTTTTAAGACTTCAATGTTATAATATAGACCCCAGCACCCACCCCCCTTAAAGTACAACAAAGTATAAGCAATCTATCTAATACTGTGGGAGTAGAACTCACAGCCTACTGCATCAAAGCAAGTATGCTACCTGTTGTAATGCTGACAATACTTTTCAATTCTATAGCACAATAGTGATATCATTTGCTAAACAAAACAGCTGCACATTGTAAACAGACTTAGTATGAGCAGCAGTAAACTTCTCTTCTCTTGAAGCTCACAATTTTTTGAAAATGCACTTGAAACTCAATTCCTTGAAAATGCACCTGAAACTCAGTTCCTTGAAAAATGCAGATTGTTAGGTGGGGTAGAGGATTCAGACTCTTGTTTCCTATAACTAAGGTACAGGGTTTGAGCCTGAGCAAATTACTAACCACCTGCTATAACTAACTAGGGGATTACACATACCTACCTCTCAACCTCTTAGTGCAAACAATCTGGGCAAAGCCTAAAATAAACAAGGCCACATTTTCAATAATTGCTCTCATGAACTTAGAAAGTTGCTAGAATAAAACGATGTGTGTTAGTATGCATTTTTCTAAAGGATATGAAGTCTGAAACTCAAATGTCTGTCATTATTTCGTAAGTTCAATCCTCACTGATTTTGGTCATTCCACAACAGTCTGGATGGTTGAGAGGTATGCTACTTACCTACCTCTTACATGCACACACACACACACACACACACACACACACACACACACACACACACACACACACGCACACACACACACACACACACACACACACACACACACACACACACACACACACACACACACACACACGCACACACACACACACACACACTCACCAACACACACACCTACCTCTTACACACACCTACACACACACACACACACACACACACACACACACACACACACACACACACACACACACACACACACACACACACACACACACACACACACACACTCACTCACACACACCTACCTCTTACACACATACACATATCTACCTCTTACACACACACCTACTTCTTACACACATACACACACACACACACACACACACACACACACACACACACACACACACACACACCTGCCCACATACCTCTTACACACATATACACCTACCTACCTCTTACAGACACACACACGCCTACTTCTTACACATACACACACACACACCTGCCCACATACCTCTTACACACATATACACCTACCTACCTCTTACAGACACACACATTTCTACCTCTTACACACACACACAGACACACAGAGACACACACACACACACACACACAGCACACACATGCCTACCTCCTACACACACACACACACACACACACACACACACACACACACACACACACACACACACACACACATCTACCTCTTACACACATACACATGTCTACCTCTTACACACACACCTACTTCTTACACACATACACACACACACACACACACACACACACACACACACACACACACCTGCCCACATACCTCTTACACACATATACACCTACCTACCTCTTATAGACACACACATGCCTATTTCTTACACATACACACACACACACACCTGCCCACATACCTCTTACACACATATACACCTACCTACCTCTTACAGACACACACATTTCTACCTCTTACACACACACACACACACACACACACACACACACACACACACACACACACACACACACACAGGGACATACCTACCTACATACCTACCTCTTACACACACACACACACACACACACACACACACACACACACACACACACACACACACACACACCCCTCTTACTTGACTGTCCTTGGTCCACATTTCAAAAGTCTTCTAGTATTCAAATCCCATAAGCACAGAAGATGAAGACATAAACAACAGGTCACACAGATGTAGAAGACGAAGATGTAAACAGTTTGCACATACCTGTTGCATCTGTGTGATTGGACACAAAGGGCTTACTTAAAGATGAACACCCTTAACAGAATGATTTACGTTTTCTAAATTAAAAAAATTAATCTTGCGGCCAGTGGGCCCTAGGTGATTGCCTTGGTTGCCTACTCCTGAATATGGCTGTGTATGGCAGCCCACAGTTGTGTATACATGACTGCTGCTTACAAAAAAGTGCAGACATAAAGACTCCGTTATATTACTTGAAAGTTTGTAAAATGTGTTTCTTTATAACATTCAGCTTTCTCAAAGCTTCTCAACATTCTAGAAAGTTCTTATGCTGATGAGCACAGTATGATTTACAAGCATTGTGCTTTTTTATTAACCATTAAGAGAGAAAACTCCCTTTCCATACTTTGCCCCTTTACAAAATTTCAAAAAAAGTCCATACGGACAAGTACTTGAACACATTAGCAAATAAGTACTACTCTTCAACTCACAAAATGTAGTCAGACCTGGACATAATATACTTAATCTATACCGTCACAGTTAAAATGTATTCCACATATAGAATGACTGCCTGACAGGAAGTGTGCTTATGGATCTTAAAATAGGCTTTGGAAGTGTGTATTGTACTTCTCTACTGCTCAAGTGCATTGACCTGTTTTAAAGACTACCTCTGCCAATAAACCTTTACAGTTCACAGGGCAGTGTAACATACAAACATGGCACTTTCACAGTAGAGGTTGCTTAGGTTTCTGCACTTGGTTCCATCCTCTTTAATCTGTATATTAACAACATAATTGTTTGCATACTTCCACAGTAATAATTGCGTACACCACTGAGTTCCTGATTGTAGAGGTTCCTCCAGTATCCATGTTCAGGAAAAAAAAAAAAAAACCTTCACTTTCACATTAGCAAACTAGGCCAATGTTTCTCATACATCAAACTAAAAATTAAATTTAAACAAAACAGCAGTCGTTCTGTTTGGAAACCATCAAAAACTAAACAAATCTAGCCTTCTGTCTATCTTTATTTTGCAAAAAGCAAGGTCCAGAAGGTACAACATTTTAAATATTTAGGACTTCTCATGTACCCCAACTTCTCCTTCAAACAAAATAGGAAATATTACCAACAAAGTTTGCAAACAACCTAGAGAATGATACACTGTTTCAAAACATTTCATACCTTCCTACAAAATTTCATAGAAAGGTTCACATTACCTACTCCCATCATAAAGACAGAAAGACCCTAATCATTTCCTCTAAACCCTCTAACTGGTTAAAAAGATTAATCCTCTCTCTTCTACCAGGTGACATTCAACCCAACCCAGGCTCAAACAACACTTCAACTAGAACCCTCTTTGCACTCTTCCCTCTAACTCAAATATGCTAACCAAACCCCCAAACTCTCTCACTATAGCTCACCTTAACATCCGCAGTATTAAAAATAAAATTGCCCCCCTTCATGCACTACTTGACGTACACTCATTTGACATCCTTTGCTTGTCTGAAACTTGGCTTAAACCAGTAATTCAGGACAAAGAGATTATTCCCCCTGGCTACAACATCCATCGACTAGACCGTAATGTAAAAAAAGATGGTGGAATAGCAATCCTCTACAAATCAGGGATGCAAATCACTGCCTTACAGGATAAGCCTCCCTTTGAAAGTAATGCTGAAATCCTTATATCCAAACTCCAGATTAATGCCTACAAATCCATCTATATAATCTGCATCTACCTGCACCCAGGCAACAACATCAGTACCTTAGAAGAAATCCTTAGCTGGCTGGCCATTCACTTTCCACAAGAAACAATAGTCCTTGGGGATGTCAATATCGACTGAAATACCTGCTCTTCAGCTGACCCTTCCACCATCTTAAATCTTCATGTTTTTTCACAAACCATTCTTTCCCCCACCAGAACAAATAAATCTGGCAACAAAGAAAGCATTTTAGACTGGATCCTGATAAATAGCCACCACCAAACATATACAGTAGGTATGCTACCTGAGGATATAAGTGACCATACCCTTACTTACTTAGATATAAAACTGATACCCCCAATTTAACTAAATGCAAAATGGTTAGAACAAACAAAAATTTTAACCCTGATAGCTTTGAAGCTGAACTTAGGTCCTGCAATTGGTCTCCTCTTAAACACCTCCCACTGGATGATGCTGTGACTTATTTTAACTCTAAATTCTTATCTATTCTTGACTCACATGCTCCCACAAGATCCATAAGACTTTGCTCAAAAGCCGCCCCTTGGCTAACAAAGGACACAAGGCAAAAGATTATTCTGAAAAATAAACTCTGGTCCACATACCGCAGTACTAAAGATCCCACTGACCAACTCAACTTTAGACAAATAAGAAACATTACAAAAAAAGCAGTACTTCTTGATAAAAGAAACTACTACTGCCATTTGCAACAGGCTAACCTACATAACCCACAAACGTTCTGGGCAGAAATAAATAGTCTCTTAAAGCCTGGTCACTCGGACACTCCAAGCCCGTCAGGCACCTCCCAAGATAACCCCAAACAAGACTGCTAATGCCTTCAATACCTTCTTTACTGAAACTGTCCAGTTTCTTTCCAATCAACTCTCCCCTGATATCTCCTGTCTTTCCACCTCATCTAACCCTTCTATTCCCACATTTCAACTACAACCTGTACCCTCTTCACTCATTTGTTCTCTTCTACATAAACTTAAGCCATCCTCTCCATCTGCTGACCATCTATCTGCTCTGCATCTAAAAGTTGCTGCTAATGCATTAACCTATCCCATCACCATCCTGATTAACAGAACCATTGAAGAAGGCTACATTCCTTCACTCTGGAAAATATCTCATATTATTCCCCTTCATAAAGATGGAAAGTCAACTGAACTCTCTAACTACCGACCCATAGCCTTGCTCTCTCCTCTTGCTAAAATCATGGAAAAATGTGTCCAGAAGCAACTTCTGAATCACCTGTTAACTAACAATCTGCTAGCTAACTGTCAACACGGCTTTAGACCCTGCCATAGCACCACCTCTGCTCTCCTCTCCTTCACAGACTGCATCAATAAAAATAGGAACAATAATACCCTTAGCTCTGCTATATTTATTGATCTATCCAAAGCCTTTAATATGGTCAATCATGAAATACTGTTACACTTACTTAAATCATTTGCACTAGACACAAGTTCAATTAAGTGGTTCAACTCTTATCTGCACAACAGACAACTGGCTGTGCGGTGGCATAATAACTTATCCAACCACCTCCCCATTACTCTAGGAGTTCCCCAAGGCCCAATTCTTGGCCCTCTACTCTTTTCAGTTTTCATTAATGATCTTCATACTCATATTTCTCCTGCCACCTGTATACAATATGCAGATGATTCTACTTTAATCTGCTCTGCCTCATCCCCCCCTGATCTGCACTCTCTCACCCAAAAGACTTTTGAAACTGTAGAGATGTGGTTCCTCAAATGATGCTTAATATTGAACCCCAAAAAAAACAAATTATTACATTTTCGCCGACCCGAAAATCCTCTCCACTGAACTTCTGTGTCACATCAAATAATGGCACCAACATATCACCCGATCCAACTATCAAACTCCTCGGAGTTGAGATAGACAATTATCTGACCTTTGACACGCACATCAACAATACCATAAAATTAGTTAACAGAA